>NW_012103321.1:3163303-3202368 GCF_000951045.1 Mandrillus leucophaeus | reverse complement strand
GCAGCCAACCAGCTGAAAACCTCTACATTGCCCTTGACCTCACTTGGGAGAAAGACAACAGATACCAAGGGAAACCCTGCCAGCTCCACTAACAACTGTCTCTTATACACATCTAGATAAGCAAGGGAACAAAGCTGAGACATCTGCTATAATAGGATTACAAAAGTCAGAGCACAAAATGAGGTTATGGGGCTACTCAGTTATCTGACGCTAGGTTAACACTTTCCCCTTCTAAGCTTAAGGAAAAGTCCTTCTAAAGGCTCAGTTTAGAACCTATTAGATTCATTGACTTTACTTATTAACAGTTTCATTTCAACAATAAATACTTAGAAACCCCAAAATAAAAATATTCAATGTATTTAAATAAGCATCTTGACCCCTTCCCCTCATTACCCTGTAAATTAACCTATACTTTATCATGGTTGTCATTTGCCATGTGTTTCCATAGAAAGTGGAAACCTTGGCCGGGCGCGGTGGCTCATGCCTGTAATCCCAGCACTTTGGGAGGCCGAGGTGGGTGGATCACGAGGTCAGGAGATCGAGACCATCCTGGCTAACAAGGTGAAACCCCGTCTTTACTAAAAATACAAAAATTAGCCAGGTGTGGTGGTAGGCACCTGTAGTCCCAGCTACTCGGGAAGCTGAGGCAGGAGAATGACATGAACCTGGGAGGCGGAGCTTGCAGTGAGCAGAGATCGTGCCACTGCACTCCAGCCTGGGCGACTGAGCAAGACACCATCTCAAAAAAAAAAAAAAAAAAAATGGAAACCTTAGTTCTTTCATGCTAGAAAGGAGATGTTTCACTCACTCATAATCACACACAGACAGAGAGAACTAGGCAAGTTCACTCCTGAGATAAAGCAAAAATGGATCTCTCTGGCTGAAATAAAGATTCCTCTGATAAATTCAGACTGGAGTGGGAATGTGGGCCTGAAAAATACCTAGGCTTGCATAATTTTGTCTGTGGGACCCTACTGCAAGAAGGAAAGGAACTAAAGTGTTCGTGTCTCAGCAATGACTCCATATCTTGGCCCTAAAATTTGCTTGACCACCAAATGGCTCCTCTCAGGTAGCAGGGATGCCCAGGGTGATAGGACTTTGGAAACCAGCGGCAGTCATTGGGTTGGAGTTGGGGCCAAATGTTATTGCCTCTACATAGCCCTATCAGCATATCCTGGGGAAAAGAGTGAGGCGATGGATCCTGGTTCCAGGAATACATTGGAATTCCATTTTAGTTAAAAGAAATTATTTTTTTCTGATAACGGAAAAATAGGGACTATAAATATAACATTTTAAAGAATGTCTGCTCTGTGAGGACTCTGTTTGCTATTTATTTTTCTAAATTGGTCACAGCTTGATAGCAAAGAATCTAAATTTCTTTTCAATGCCCTTTAAAATTAGATTCAACTCTAATCCTTTGAGCAGCTTTCCCAGTGTGATTCAACTGCAGAGGATAACTTGGTTTATAACAAGCAGATTTATCTTTACTTTATCTTACAAAGGACAAGTTGTTTTTAAGTTATTATAACTCCAAGGAAATGTTTGCAATTACTTGTCTTAAAATGCCAGTGAAACATTCATTTCCCAGAGTTTAAGTCCATCTGAGATCTTTAGGGCACTAAGTGAGCATTGATTCCAGTTACTGATAGGCAAAGGGCATAACCCCTGGCCACCACCAGTAACACCCACTTTGACCACAGTGGCACAGTTGCCTGAGGGGTTAACATCAGGAAACCCCTAATCCTAGCACCAGCGTTAGCATAGACTCCTTAAAAATCATAAAGCAATAAACACCATTAGTGTGGGTTTTACTGACAAGGTATTAGCCACACTGGGAATTTTATATTGGGAGCCAAGAGCTGGTATCAAGTATTTTGCATAGATCTTAAGGTTGTTCAGCAGCCACTTCAAAGAGACTGGTTTGTTTCTTTGCAACAAACAAAGCAGTGAGATGACATCTGCTATGGTAATGGTCATCTGCTGTGCCCATTAGGGTATCATTCTCCCACCTCTAACACACACACACACATATTTCTGTCCTTAGTGCCAGGACATCATACTAAACAGAAAAAGGAACAAAGATGTGGAAGACATTGGGAAGTAAAGGTGAGGCCCTGGCTGAAACCTGCTCCCGACCAGAGCATATCCTCAGCCCCACTAAAAAGTATTTCCAGAATCATGATGGGAAAATGCAGCCAGTGCAACAAGACCCTGGTGCTGCTGAACAAATGGGTCCTTGCCATCATTCCTCTATATATTATCAAATAACCATATTTTAATCTTGTTTTCATTTTTTGACGTTAAAATGTTAACATGATTTTTAACTCATATGCTTGATTCTTGAAAGGATAATGATAAACCTACTCAATCATGTAGGTGTGTTACCACACTGTCTAATATATGTTGAGTGCATCCTTTCAGAGACAGACAAATCTTACCAATGCAACAGTTCAGAAAAGTTTGTTAAAGTGCTGTTAATGAAAAAGTATTTAGTAAAGTAGTTGGTGCTTAACACTGTAGACATTTGAGTTTTCGCTCAGAAACTGTAGTTTCATGGATTTTTTGTTTTTGTTTTGTGTTGTTTTTGAGACAGGGTTTTACTCTGTCACCCAGGCTGGAGTGCAGTGGTGCGATCTTGGCTCACTGCAACCTCCGCCACCCAGGCTCAAGCGATTTTCCTGCCTCAGCCTCCCGAGTAGCTAGGATTACAGGTGTATGCCACTACCACCCAGCCACTTTTTGCATTTTTAGTAGAGACAGGGTTTCACCCTGTTGGCCAGGCTGGTCTTGAACTCCTGACTTCAGATGATCCACCTGCCTCAGCCTCCCAAAGTGTTGGGATTACAGGCATGAGCCACCACACCCAGCCTGTAGTTTCAAGTTCTAAGCCCTGAATGGAAGTATAATTTTCTGTTTGCCTTTCTAACCTACTGGCACCAGGCTCCATGCGCAATTAGCAAAAGTTGAAAGACAACAACCAGGTACCTAAAGTTGGGTGACTGCCTCTGCTCCAGAAACCCCTAGAGCAGCACTGACCCTCCCAGCTCCCATGCGTCCCCAGGTACTCTGTGCTCTCCCGCAATGTACCCCCAGGTACTCCATGCTTCCTCCCCACCAATGCTTCCCCAAGTGTTCTGTCTCTGTCCCCATACCCAACCCTGCCAACCCTTTCTCTGTCTCTCACTCTCGCTCTCTTTCCTGCCTCCTCATGCTTCCTTAGGTGTTCTGTGTTCTGTGTCCTGCCCACACCCACCTCAGCCTCGCCTATAGTTTCAAAGTATTTTCAGAATGAAAACCCTCATTATATACTATGACTTGGAGAAGAAGAAGTGAGAGGCTCTAAACTTGAACTATTTCATCACATGAATTAAGTGACAGTTCCTTCTTTCAAATGTGCCAGGGTTTGGGGTTTCCATTGACCATTGCACAGTAGAATTACAGAAAATTGTTGCCAATAAGGCAGAGTCTTGTGTATAAAGAAAAAATGTCGATGTTATGAGAAGCCAGAATGATCATATCTTCCCAGTGTCTAAGCACAATTTAGCAAAGTCTTTATAGAGGCTGGCAGAGTTCCCAAGATGGATGCACAAATGGGGTGTCTTTTCATAAGCTCCTTACACTGGGAAAAGGAGAAAGCAGATTGCACCAAAAGAAGACAGTGAAACAGTTTAGTTAGTATCAAAGTACGATAAGTTGAGACATAAAAAAGGCAGGGAAGACCCTCGTACTCTCTTAAATCACTGCCCCAGGGAGGCAGGAAATGAATGTGTGGAACTTGTGAACACCCATGAACCAACAGTAGGAAGATAACAGGAAGAGAACTGCCTTGGATACCAAAATCTTCCCACCAGACCACTTGCTTTCAACAAGCCACTCCTGATTTAAGGATAGTCAGAAAACCTAAGGACAAATCACTTCTCCACCCCCACCCTCCTTTCCTTATTCCCCAAAGATCCAGTTTTGAATTGTGTGACCTCAAAGCAGATACATGTTCTATTAATGTCATATTTGCACCACATGTCTGCCACCACTAGGGGCGTCTTTGTGCATTGAAAGAACAGAGCCTGTGTATATCTCTTAAGGCTGGATGGAGTTTCAAAGAAGCAATAGGTTGATTGAGTTTAAAAACACCAAATAGAGACTCTACACAGCCACTTTCCAGTGCCTTCACCAAGTATCCCTCCCCCAGCCAGCCACTGGTGCTCTTCGTTGCTACGCTGAGGACAGCGTGGATGGACAATCTTCCTAATGCCATATCCCTGGATGGCCAGGCCGCTCTTTGCAACCATTTTCAGCTCTAAGTCACACATTTTGCTCTGCCAGGATAAGGCATGGTTCCTTCACTCAGGGAGATCCTAATCAAGAGAGAATTAAAATAGGATTCAAGTAAAACATGGCAAACTCTGTGAAAGGCCTAAGAGCTTCATGAAAATAGCGACCCCCATTAGCACCTTTGGACTCCGCGTGTACTCCCAGCGTCTTGCTTGGTGCCTGGTGCGTGATAGAGACTTCATAGATATTTGGAGAGAGGCAGAGCTAGAGAGAGGAAAAGAGGAAGAAGAAAGAAGAATATAAATAAAAAAAAGACTGAGCCTGTCTTCCCACAGCAGGGGAAAATGGAGGGTTCTTTATCAATATTGGCCTTCTGGTCACAAGTCCACCTACCCACAGTGAGTTTCTATTTGGGCACTTCAAATACAAGTGTTCATACCTTGAACCAGAATCCCATTTCTTAGTAGATGATACTTATAGATCTGCTCTCAGTCAAAACTCTGAGGGAGATCACAGAAAACAGCAAGGTTTCCCTGTTTTGGTTATCAGCAGAAATGTCGTGCATGCCGTGGACCATTCTACATGGATGCTGTAAGTTGCTGTCTAGTCATCATGGACTGTGGAAATATGCAATCCATGCCTAGATGAGTCAGCAAGTTAGAACACTTGAAAAACTGTTATTTAAATTTAAGGTTTTTTTCTTTCCAATTTTGGTCACTCAGAATGTGATTTCATATCCAAAAATGAAATAGAGGAGCAGCAAATTATCTGAATAATTCATGCCAGAATCACCCAAGCACTTTTGTTCTTTGCATACTGCTAGTTTGGGATTAGGTAATTGAAGGGTTCAGGGAGGATTGAATTATCCTGGTATTTTTCAGATAAATGCCTCAAGTTAATATTTTCCTTGGTACAGACTCAGCTCTAATCAAACGGGTTTTTGTCCTGCAGAAAGAGTGCTCATTTTAGTGTTTTTGACCACAGCACCTCTTATATTAAAGCGGAAATGCCCGTCAAAGTCTAAACTGTATTATCCTTAGCCTATGACCGAAACCTTCTTTTAAATTTTTTATTTTAAATTTATTGTTAAAGTGATATAGATACTTACAAGAGTAGTATTAGCATTATAATAAAGACTGGATGTGCCCTGTGCCAAACCCACCCCCTTCCCTAGCCTCACTCTTTTGAATCGACCACTCGCTCTTCCTTCAGGTGTTTTCTCTAGTATTCTCTATTTGGAAGTAACAAGCTCATACATATTTTCAGTTTCAAATAGTATCCCTGTTATCTATTGGCATTCTACTATAGAAAATCAAAATGATAGCACTTATAAACACTTATAAAGCATGTACAGTATCCCAGAGAATATTTCAGGTACTTTACACATATTTACTATTTTAGTCTTCTCAATGACACTATGTGACAGATACTTTTTTCTTTTTTTTTTTTAAGAAACAGGATCTTGCTCAGTCTGCAGTACAGTGGTGTGCAGTACAGTGGTGTGATCTTCGCTTACAGCATCCTCTAACTTCTGGGCACAAGAGATCCTCCCACTTGAGCTTCCTGAGCAGCTAGAACTACTAGCATGTGCCACCCCACCCAACCAAGCAGATACTATTATTATCCTAATTTTGCATATTGGAAACTGAGACATAGAATGATTACATATCTTGCCCAAGGTTACATAGTAATGATGGCAATAGATTGTGGAGCCAGGATTTGAACTCAGTCAGTCTGGCTCCTAAATCTGTGTTTTTAACAATGAACCAAATGTGTCTAGCTCCATTTTAGCATCCAACAATCCAACACTGCACCTGCTTTCTCTTTCTCTGTCTCTCTTTTTCCCTCTCTTTTCTCTCTGTCACACACACAACTACACACATGTACACATTCCTACTTCCTCTTCCTCCCACCCCCATGAGTATAGTTGTATCACTCTAAAGAGCTAAATCAGTATTCAGTGTTAATTATCATTATGGTTATTTAAATATTAATCACACGGATTCATTCATTGTGTTGTCCTGTGTTATATTTTCTTTCTCATTCAATTTTATGTTTCCCATGGAAATAATTTTGGTTTCTTAATTTACAATGCGTTTCTAAACACTCTGCTGAAAACCAAACCATCTTTTAGCACCCTCAGACAGTTCAGGTGTTTGTCAGTTTCTCTCTATTCATGGACACCCCCCTCCTGCCCCCATCTTCATTGCTGCCTCCTGGCACTGCCACACAGCTATCATCCCAGAGTCTGTCATGCACATCATCCTGGGAATTCCTTTTGCTTCTCTCCTGTTTAGACTCTGTTTCCCGAACCTGTCTTTTCTTTTTGGTTGATTCTCATGCTTCAATCATATATCTTCCCACCCAAGGAAGGTAAATAGGTGCTAAGTTTTTTGAGACCTTGACAGTCTGGAAATACCTTCAATTTACCGGATTGAGTGTTTGACTCAGTATAGGATTCTAGGTGGTAAATTATTTTCTTTCAGAATCTTGAACACATCATTTCATTTTCTTTTGCTTCTAATGTGTCTGTTGAGAAGCCCCATTCTTCTCTGCTGATGGCTTGGAAGATTTTATGATTTCTTCTTTATCTCCAAAATTTTGATTTTTTGATGCTTTGCCATGATGTGGGTCTGTTTTCATTCCTGGACTGTGGGCACTCAGCAAGCTTTTTCAATCTCAGTACTTCAATTCTGGGAAATGTTTTGTACAATTTCTCTGAAAATTTTCTCTTCTCCAATTTCTCTGTTCCCTCTTTTGGAAATCATCTTATTCTAACGTTAGACATACTGGACTGATCCTCAGATTTTCTAATGATTCTTCTCTATTTATCCATACTTTGATTTTTTTAGTTTGAATCTCTAATATATTTACTGAATTTTGCCTTTCAATTTTGCTATTGAATTTTTTATTTCTGCTATAATAATATTAATTTCCAATATCACTTTACTGGTTTTCTCTTTTTTCCTTCCTTATAGCTTTTTTCTTTTTTTTCTTTTTATTTTCTTTTTGAGACAGAGTCTTGCTCTGTCACCCAGGCTGGAGTGCAGTGGTGTGGTCTTGGCTCACTGCAACCTCTGCCTCCTGGGTTCAAGTGATTCTCATGCCTCAGCCTCCATAACTGGGACTACAGCCACCACACCTGGCTAATTTTTGTATTTTTGATAGAGACGGAGTGTCGCCATGTTGGCCAAGCTGATCTCGAACTACTGACCTCAACTGTTCCACCTGCCTTGGCCTCCCAAAGTGTTGGGATTACAGGTGTGAGCCACCACGCCTGGCTTTTGTAGAGTTTTATGAGCAAATCTTATTTAAATGTTTGCAGTCAAATACAAATACATATCTTTATCTTCCTTTTTACAATAAAGGCATCATACTCTACACACAGTTTTGTTTCTTGCTTTTTTTCACCTTACATGTTGGAGGACTTTATGTGTTAGTGTATAGAGAGCTTCTTCATTCTTTAACATAGTTGCTATCATCTTCAGAAGTACACGGTGCTTCTAATTCCTGCATCTGGCAGCAGTGCAGATCAGTTACTTGGATTCCCTGACTGTAAGCTTGGGTTTTTGCTTTTTCTGCTCTGCTAAACCAATTCTAAATGTTCATCCACCTTTCTGTTTCTGAAATACTATTGACATTTTGTCTGTTGTATCCTCTCCTCCCATTTCCCTTACTCATCTAAATTTGTGCCTTTTTAATTTCTTTTATTTCAGTGTTATTTTGCAGGATATGGAGGACAAATGTGCGTATTCAATCCATCATGTTTAATTGGAATCTCTAGCACATCTTTTAGCCAATTAGATTTTTCTTTCACCTTCTTCCCTTTCCCTTTCTTGCCCATGGACAGCTCTCTAAAGTTCCAGTTAGAGGAAAAATAAAAATAAGAATTATAACTTTCAGATGATGATGATGATCAAATATATTCCAGCACACTGAAAATAGGCTTCATGGTCTTTGTGAGTAAGCACAATTTTGAGACTCTGGAGCCACGCCTGGGGTTCTCCTGCATCCAAATGTGGTCTCATAATAGCTAGTATCATTACCAGAAAGTGTTTTTGTCTGGTGTAGCAACAAGAAGTAATTTAGTAATATGTGGCCTTTTCCACCCTCGGAAGATAGCTCCTCTCTGAAGATTTTACACCCAGAATGGGACTAATACCTCATGAAAATGATTGCACCTGCCTAGGGGAAAATTTATTTGAAAAGCAAAGCTGTTCCCTGGCTCAAGTTTGTACTCTTTTTCCACAGACTTACTAGGTATCCAGTATTGAGGGAAAAGGAGCATATTGTTCTTTAGCTTTTTCTTTTTCCCATAGATTTATCTACTTATGATCTTTCAACATGCTATGACTCAGTAGTCACACCCCAAAGAAAAAGCATTCTTCTTTAAACTTTTAAGGCTCAAGCTTATTGGAGAATAAAAGTGTCACCAGTGAATCTATCTAAATAAAATAAAAATATTTTGTTTATACTCAACCAACAGTACTATACTTCCTATCTTGTTTAACTCTGATAAAATTCCCTTGACTGTAAAAATGCCTGTGTTTCAATCAGTATGGTTGAGAAATTATTTCCATAGCTGAGTTAGAAAGTGTTTAGTAAGTGTGTGTTATTACATGACTATTGCTTTCATTGTTTAGAGAGTGGTTTATATGAAAAGAGAATAATTTGCGTATTGGAATGAAGTGTTCTTCAGTGTGGTTTTTATGAGGATAATTTCCATTTTTGGTGAGCTGTTTAGTGGTGTTGTCTTGTAACTTGACCATAGTTTTATCTAATTTTGGCCTGTGGTTTCTCTTCTGCTTAGGCATAATGACATCAATAGAAAAATGAAGAAATCCTACAGCATAAAGCACATTGCTGAGCCAGAGTCAAAAGAACTCTTCTTGTAAATCACTTTTTAAATTTTCTCTCACTGATGCCCTTTGGACACTAGTGGAAATTTCTGGATATCCTCTACGGAAAGAGAACCATGAAAACAATGCCTCACCAGCAGAAGAACAGAATATCAGAATGCCTTAAATTTATAGTAGTAGACTGTAAAAGATTCCTTTTGGGGTGATATCTGTATATATAACTTGTGTTTTTTTTAAAAAAAAAAAAAAGATGCTGTTTAAAAGCATGATTGGGAAAATGTATGTTTTTAAAGAGTAGATTGATTCACCCTACCCACAGGACGTTGACCAAACCACTGATGCCATTTTATATTTCATCAATTGCATGAGTATTTGCTAATGTTGATTGAACCTCCCTTTCCCCGTAATGTGGGCAGATTTGGCTCAGCTCCTTCATGAGATCAGGTCAGTGATATTGTTTTATGTCAAGAGTGTTCTTTCTGTCATTTCTACTTTTGTATAAAGGAAATAAAACAATGTTAACAGCCACCTATAAGCTTGGGGCACCTACTTTCTAACAAATCTGTGATGTTCTGATTTCTAAGGGACTTTGCAAGTATTTTGACTGCTGGTATTTGATTTCAGGAACAAACTGCTCAGTTTAGCGGTTTTCCCATAGGGGTCAAATAAAACGTTCTATATTTCATTAAGTACTAAAAGATCAGACAAGTATATAAAGTAAGTCAGTTCCTTCTGCCTTCTCAAATCTCAGTGTTGACATGGGAAAATATTAAGGAGAACTAAGGATTTAGCCCCTTCTTGGGTCACTTTTTTCTGCCTCTGACACATTATGAGACCTGTCTAATCCCTTTAGGAGACAGTGTGGAGCCCAAGTTCATAACAGCCCCATTGTTGATGCAGCTCTCTCCCTCCATGTAAGCAGTAAGTTCCAGAAGGCTTCCTTCTATCATGTAAAAATATATTTCTGTTGAAACTTCAAGAGTTTTATTTTCAAAGTATTGGCATGGCCTATAAGAGGCCTGTCAAGTTTTAGTTTAAAAGTAGAATGTATTCTTACCAGTAGGAGGGAACACTGTATGCTACTATAGTTACTAGCAATGTCACTGCAGCCAAATCAGTCAAATGTGAACCATTCCTGTATCCTGGTGCAGAGAGCAGATAAACTCACTGAATTAAGAGATAATCTTGCATATGTAGGTCATCTGACAAACTTGGGCTTGATGAGATGCAATTAGGTAGAAAAGGAGCTAATAATATCTGAGTGCCTTTTATGTACCAGACAGTATTATGTGGTGATATTACTACTTTCATTTTATAGATGAGAAAACAAAAGTTTGAAATGTCTTAAGACCTGGTTCCCAGGTAACAGGTAACACTAGTAGTAAATCGCATAACTAGGCTTTGATACATATTTGCCTATTATCCCCACTACACTGATGATCCTACACTGTGCTGTCTCCCTAGTGCACTAAGTGCTGGACTCGCACAGGAAGCATGAGTTCTGGTGTCAGCTCTTCTTCTAACAGCCCTTTGATCTCAGACAAGGGGCATTGCCCTGCCCAAGAAATCTGGAAAGGGCAAGACGGGCCTACGTGCACATCGAGGAGAAGAAGTTTCCTTTCAGACTTACAGAGCAACGCGTCTATGAATTTCATTCCATGTGCTGTGTCCTTGTCTGGGTCCTGTGAGTTGCTACTGTTAGAGCCTGGTGCCATGTGTAAACCTTCATTTATCACCTGGTCTTTTCCTCAAACGAGATGCCCTCACTCTGATTTATGCCCCTTGGCCTTATCCACCCACTTTGATTTTTTCCTCATATTTCACTACTTTGTCCTATTGCTTGAGATTCTAATAGAGAATTTATGGCAAGCACATGTGAAATGTAGACTCCTGTGTTTTCTTTCTGCTTAGTGCAGAGGAGGTGATGGTGAGGTCACACAGCCAACCTTTGGGATTTGGCCAAAATGAAGCCTCGAAGAAAGAGGACCCGGTAAGTGCTCTCTGTCTCCCAGACATCCCAGTTTTCTTCTTAAACTGTGTTTTTAAATGTGAAAGATGAAGGGGGCTAGGCAGAGATTTCATAAGCCACAAAGAGTTCCTGATTAAACATAGCAAAGAAAATTTCAAGAGTTTGAAAGAAAGAGATGTTACTTTGACTTAGAAAAAACACTGGCAATTCAGTTGTTCAGTGACACTAGCATTTTAGCTTTTGCAGTCTGAGTACAGAAGAGCAAAGAATAAAAAAGGTAAAATAGGGAAGTTGAGCAGATTCAGATCAGCCCAAGAAATCTGGGCTGATAATGCATTCTGTTTAATGATGTTGCTAGGATACTAAAAATAATGGCCCTTAAATTATACATGTACCTACCTTTACTAAGCTCCTTATGAAATTGATACCTATGGTTGCTTGAAATTAGTACAAATGATGTTTTCCTTACCACAAACTTAGTTTTGTCCACCATTTTTTAAATGAAAACACAGAAAACTCATTTATTTTTTTCTAGGAATTGAGACGCATTCACATGTTAAAGAAAGCAAGAATGTGTTTCCTTTTAGTGAGCAGAGCTTTGAGGCCCCTGTCCCAACTGCCGCCCATTGGGCTAGTAAAATGAGTAAAGCTCTATCTGCATGCCTAATTACATGCAGCAGAGTAGGAAACTCAGCTCCATTGTAAAAAACAATCACATCTGTCAGTATCTTTTAAAGACTGGGTTCTTTTATGTCACTAAAGGGACTTATATTACCAAAGTTCAACACAGCAAATTAGGAATGTTTCTTAGAAAAGATAACAAGATACCAAACTGTCACCACTTTCAATGGATTGAATTCCCACTATTTATTCTTGTAAAACAGTATCAAGACTTCAAACCAAATAAGAAAGTTCTAGATGTGCATCACAGAGTTGGAAGTGCGGGTGAGGCTTTCAAAAGATACCGTCAAGTAAGACTTTGAGAATTAATTATTTTTCTCAAAATGAATAATGATAAGCAAAATTACGGTACAAGCTAGAGGAAATAATTATCAATGTTTAAATAACTCCCTAAAAGACTCCTTGATACAAACTAGATTAAATGTTTTTTCTTCAGCAGCCACCTATATCCTTAATGTTGAATTAAGTTAATAGAGCTAAGTAAGCCTAAGGAATTATTGCAACAGAGTTGGTACCTTGCCCCTTGTAAAAAATGGAGTTCACACTGTCTACAGCCCATAACTCTCACTGGCTGATAGGTCTGTCATTACTATGTTATGTTGTCTCAGTATTATTTCCCTTTATTCTTTGACTACTGCATAGTTTTATATAACTTTTCAAGCACTTGATTCCTGTCTCCTAATGAGACCATAAATTTGTTAATCTCAACAGAATCTTAGTATCACCTCTCACAGATGGTGCTTAGTATCTATTAACAACTTACAGCCATCTTTCTTTCCATATCCTCCCCAGTCTTCTTCTATTCTCTCCTTGTCCTCATTTTCTCTCTTCCTCCTTCCTTCTCTCCCTTACTCTCTCCTCTCCCTCCCTCTTTGCTGTCATCTCCCCTCCTTTTTTCTCTCTCTCTTCTCTGCCTTCTGTTTACAAGATCATTAAACACTATATATATGGGATCTTCCTTGGAGGAAACCTGGCAAAGAAATTGCAGTAAGTAGACATGTACTGGACCAGGTTTACAGTGAAAAACAAGTCGCTTCTCCCTTCTTGCCAGAGCATGTGAGTGTGACAAGCATCCCATATGCTAATATATTCAACACACTGTGATTCAACCCATGCCAAAGAATGGGGCCCTGTGCTAGGCATTCCATTGAACAAAAAAGACCTGGAAGTTAGTATCAGCCATAGGAGGAACAAAGATAAGTCTACCAAATTGTGCATTGGGAGAGACTTGTGGAAAAAAACTATTCCAACTAGTTTATAGCAGTGATTCCCAACTTTTGCTGTACATTATACCACCTAGGGGAGCTTTTAAATACTGGATACACAAGCTAAACCCCCAACAAATAAATCCCCTCTCTGTGGTGGAACCCAGGCATCAATATTTGTAAAGAATAAGATGAAAAAGAAGAAGGAAGGAGGAGGAGGAGGAGGAGGAGGAAAGAGGGAAGAGAAGGAGAAGAAAAAATACTAGGATTTCCATATGCAACCAGATTTAACTTAACTATAATTGTACATATTCATGGGGTACATAGTAATGTTTGGAACCATATCATTTACAGCAATCAGGTCATGGTACTTAGTATATCCATTACCTCAAATACTTAACACTTCTTTGTGCACCTAAGTTTTATAACCAGCACCTTGCTAACTCAAAATGTGATCAGAACCCATCAGCATTGGCATCGGCTGGGAGCATGCTCAAATGCAGAATCTTCTGGCATTCACCATGGCTTCCACTTTTAATTTTGTGATGCTGTAAACTGTCTATTGAGAAAATATTTGAGAAGAATGGGCAAAAAATTACCCTGTCCTCAAAGAGAAAGAAAGAGTAGTATATCCCTAAACCTGGGTTAAAATGTGGAGACGAACTTATTTTGTGTTTTAAGGGAGTGTGTGTAATGTGTATACAATTTGAAAACCATGTTCCATGTTGTAATTCACATGTTGGAAATTTTGTAAATCCTATAATTATAGAAAGTGAAGCTTCTTTTCTGGAGGGGAGAGGTAGAAGACACAACAATAATTTTTCAGTCCAGGATAGGGTCAGTACACTTTTATGTTTAATCATAATGTAGCTAGGTTTTCACTTGTTATGAAATATTTCTCTAAATTTCCTAAAATCAATGTTTATAGAAGTCAAATTACCAGAAAACTACTCATTATGCAGTAGTATATCCAAGACAAAGCACACTCAAAGCAAAGACCAAACCCTACCTCTCAATACCATTTCCTAGCTGCTACTGAAGGGGCTCCTCTTGATAAACCACCAAGATATATGATATTTTATGACCTTGTTGCATAGGACACTGTTATATGTTAAATATATTATTTTGTACACACCACACACACACATATGCTGAATGCCTACCATGTACACAGCTCTGCCCCAAGTGGTGGAAGGTAAATTAGCAATAAATTCATAAGAAATATTTTTGATGAAATGTGGAAAGTCTTAATTAAACAGAATAAATCTGAGAAGTACAGTGATCTGTCATGATGTTATACTCATATATGTATTTTATAACTGTATATTTTTTCTGTGGAATTTGTTCTCACAGTTGTTCAGCCAATTAGGAACAGTGGCAGAAGAATTTAAATTCTATTATTTGTGGTAGAAAATGCTAGTTATCTCCTCAATATCCTTTCTCCCTTTCTTCTGATTAAGAGAACACAGTTAAATGTTCCCAGATAAAATTACCTTCCCAGATGCCCTTGAAACTGGGAATGGCCATGTGACTCAGTCTGGCCAATGAGAGGGAAGTGGAATTCGTAGAGTGGGGCTTTAGAAAATCTTGTAGAGGTCAAAGCTTACCTGGCACTCATTTTTGCCCTTTGTACTACCCTGGGATACAGCATTGCTTCTTTGGCCATAAGGACAAAAGTCAGATTCTTTAAAAAAAGGAAAAAAAGGAAAATAAGGAACCCAGTTCCTTGTGCAGCTATGTGAGCCCTGAATTGTACATATTACTTATTGAGTAAAAAAAACTCTCCTAATTGACTAAATCACTGATATCTGTCTTCTGGTAGGAGCAGCCACATATACAACCTAACTGAGGTACTCAGTTGACAGAATAAAGAATAAACCACTGGAATAAAGCAGCATTTCACAGATCATATTCTATTTACCACTAGGACTAGGGGATGTTTGGCTGTGCTCCAGGATTAATGTATGTTTTGCTAATTAGTTTGGTAAACAGTGCATACAAAGTTCTGACATACACTGTGAAGTCCCACCTTTGGAGACAAAGGACATAGTCCCCCAGCTGCTGGTGGTATTGCTGGCCCAGAGCTTTCAGGTGTTAGCCTTCTCCAGGAATTGCCCTTGGCTGAAGAAAGTCACCTTGCCCAAGAGCACAACCTTTCCCTGGGCAGCCCATATCCAGCAGTGGTCAATGTGCAGGTATGTAGACCCAGCCCCTAATATAACTTCAGACAACCCCAGAAAGCCATCCCAGCTTCAGACCTCCCCCATGGGTTTGTCCCAACTTCTTCCTCTACCTGACACAGCCTCTTTCTCTTCCTTAACATAGATGTTGATCCCAAGAGCCATCTATAATAAACTTCCTGCACATTAATCTCTAGATCAGAGTCTACTTACCAGGGAATCCAGTCTGTAATGATGTATTAGCATGTTCATATCTTGAAGAAGTCCCAGAGTACAAAAGAAACTTGTTTAATTGGGTTGGGTGCTTAAACTGATTTATAAACCAGAGGTCTTTTAGAATACTTTTCACATCCCCCAGAGTGATTTCTACTAATGTTAGTTTAGGATATGCTGGAATCAATTTTGGGTCATTACACATATATGGAATTTAGACTATTCTAACTATCATGAAAGCCCAATGTCAAATCAAAATGTGTATACCGGAACAGAACTATTTAGCCAAATTTCAAAGAAATGCAGCCAAAGTTATATTCTATTTGGATATAATTTTGTGGTCATTATTATTGAAATGTACCATTTCCAGGGTCCTTCCAAAAGCTATGGGCTCAAATTCATTTCACTGCTGATGGTTAAACTACACCCTAAGTCTCCATAGAAATGTCATCTATAAACTATGGCATTTATCAAAAATCAATATAAGAAATAGTCATATAGAAAAAGTTTCTATATATTTTTTATAAAACTCTTATTGAAACCATCACATATTTAAAAATTGAATGACTCTATAAGGGGCCATAAAATAAATTCCTCTTAGAGTTAGTACTAGAGAAAAAAAAAATGCTTCTATAGGAAAAACTGGCATGCTTCTTTTTATTAGCTAATAAGAACCTTATATAACTCGCATTTTCCGTTTTTGTCTTGCTTGCCAGGAAAAGGTCAACAGCAAAGTTTGCATTTAATCTCAGTAGCAATCCTTAGCCTAGTTTTTTCTAGTATAACAATCTGTCTCCAACTCCACCCTCTTCCTTTGTTCTTATATTTTTATCCTTTTTAATGGCTGTAACACATCTATGTCTTCTATTTTAAAGACCTTCTGGGAATAAGTAGGCTGAAATAAATATAAATGTTTCCATCATGTTTTTTCCACCATACCTTTCTATCTGCCAAATCCTGCCCATTTGTTTTATTTATTAGGTTGGTGCAAACATAATTGCCATTACCTTTAATGGCAAAAACTGCAATTATGTTTGCACCAACCTAATAACTGACGTTGTAAGTCCACACCAATTGTGTGTGCAAGGCAATGCTGATTCAAAGTGTAAGATAATTGTTATCTTCAAGTTGCTTACTGTCTATGGACACTGGGAGAAATCACGTACACGAATATGTAAAGTGCAAGACAAAAAACAATATGTGTGGAGGGACTCAGTGTAGCTGAGAGGAGGGAGAAATCACTTTTGGTTTGGCTGAGACGAGGCAGGTGCCCTGTAAGGTTTGCATTTAATAGAGGCTGACCAATATATACTCAGATGCAGTAATTGGCAGCCCATGTCCACATGTAATGTGATTGTCAAAATGAGAATCACAGATAGGAGCATAGTACTACATGTTCACAGCCACATGGCCTTCCTGGTAGCTTGTCAAACTCAGAGAATCTTGGAAAAGAGTCAAACAGCCCTTAATATTTTCCAACCTACAGACCGGTGGGCAGAGATTCAAAAGGGAGTTCTCTGTTTAATTTGTCTCCTTGCTCTGACCCAGATCCAGGGCCTTAGTCCTAGATCCTGAGAGTCCTTCCAAGGAGCACTCCGCGTCAGCGCAACGTGCCCCTCCTCATGGCAGCCCTGAATTACCCGGCTAAGAGCTCTCTGCAAGAAAGCCTGGTGTAGGGACACCTTCAGCTGTGTTGTGCGCTCACCCCAAGGCCAATGACTGAGCACAGCAGAGGGATGAGAGACTGGGCGTATCCTCCCACCCTGAGACTCTTCCAAGGGCAAACTGTGGTCTGGGACTCCCCTTGACCTGGCTAAATTTGTTTCTGAATGTGTTGCGATCTCGAGCTCTTCCTACCCAGTCCTCCTTCCGAGCCACTCTCATAGTATCGGAAGGACTTTGCTGCCTACACCTGCACCCTCCTCCTTTATCCTTCAGAAGCAAGGCCCCTAATAAATCTCTTGCACATTCAGTCCCATTCGGAGGGCTGCTTCTCAGACCACCTGAACTGACACACTGCCCTGATCCTCCTCCTCACCCTCATCCTTTTACTCCCCCTACTCTTCCTCCTGGGTTAAGCCCTCACCTTGGGCTGGCCTTTGTCACTACTCTCTCTCCTTCTCCTGCTGGGTAGGGTGGTAGGTTGGGGTGAGGATGGTGTTTAGGATCCTATAAGTGGAGGGGGCAGTGGCACAGGCCTTCTCTCCTCTCCGCAAAGATTAACTTAGTGCTGATATCTGTGTCTCCTGTAACTTATGCTAAGAGTCTATTTCCTTTCTCAACTTGAGTTATATTACAAAGAGCTATCTTCTGTTCGCTTATGCCTCATAAGTTCCAGGTTCAAGGACCAGGTTTTGGCTTGGTGGGAGGAAGACAGGGGCTAGTGGAGTGGGAGCAGGTGATATGTGATTGAGGAAGACTCACCCTATAGCATAGCTAAAATATGTTATCTGCATTCAAAAAAATAAATAAATAAAGGTTAATAAGAGGTAGAAGAGAACTTCTACTTTACATTAAGCCCCCTGCAATTTTTTTCTTCCTACATTTCTTGTCTCTTACTAAAAAAATTTTGCTGTTTGTAGGTGAAGAACTCATACTTCTCATCTCTCCCCTTAAGTTTCTCTCTCACATAATCACTCTCCATATTTACATTAATTTAGCACAAGAAACAAACAAATTACTAAAGTTGTTATCTATGGTTGTTGATAGCATTGATTTTCTAAATTCATCTATGTTGAAAGAGATGTACTTTTAAAAATAAATATACTTAAAATTTTAATAAACTAGTACAGGCAGTAAATAGCACGTACAGGGAGTAAATATTAAGTTAGATTGAGAAGTTACTAGTCATTATATTGGTGGTTGCCTTTTTCAGCACACATGTAGGACTAACTGTCATAGCCAATTTCCAAAACCTGTAAAGACTTCAAGAAGGGAACCATTCTATTTGCGTCCTGTCTGACTGTGTTACTGGCATCCTGGCTACAGACCTCCACGTCTCTCTGGACCTGCACATACAGCTGCAAGAAAAATTCTGGGATGTCACATTCCCAACAACTGCTGGATTATAGTAAGTCTCCAGCAGGAAGCAATTAATCATTAAGCTTTAGAGGAATAAGAAAAGAATGGAAAATCCTTCTTTCTGCTTATATGTACAATAGCCACATTCCAAGTGAATGCCTAGATATTGTTCCTTTCCAGACTCAAACTCTGACAACCAAGAAAAATCACACCTCTGATTTTAGGGCCATTTTGCTGTGACTTACCTAGGCCCAGTGGACACTTAAAAATGATTACTTTATCTAAATATCCTTCAGCCTCTTTCTAGACATGTTTCACAGGCCGAGTTTCCCCTTTCTCCTGTGTTCCTTTTGTTTTCCAGACACACCACAAACCAAAAGGAGCACACGGCCTGTGCTATACAAAATGTGCAGTAACAGGGTTTCTTGATTGGCTACCCAATTAAGTAAATCTCCTTGCCTGGAGGAAACTAAGTTAAAATAACATTGAGGTCTGTCCCCAAGCCCGCAAAAGAGAAGAAAATGTAAAAAACCAGGGCTGAAAATTTCCTCTGTTGTGCAATGAGTTTTGCAGAATGAGAACTCTCAGATGAAGTTTCAAAGAAGTATTAGCATTTTCCAAAGCACAAGTTCAGAGCTCCCCCCCCCCCCCCCCGTCTCCTAAATGTTGCAGGTTTGGCTGACATTAGTTTCTGGAAGATTACACTATTAGAAACCATCAGCAATAAAGTGACTACTTGCTATTATAGCCTCTTATTATATGGTCAAGAGGATTTTCTCTTCTGCTTTTCGGTAATAAACACATGTTCAGAAAGTATGGTATGCTGGGCAGAGATGTGAGAGATCAACTGCCTCCCAGGTGTCTCCAGAAGTAGCTCATACACATGATTCCAGACACACAAAAGCATGCACCTTCTTTACTAAACCTGCAGACAATGAGATTCCACTATCCTTACTGACATTTAGATTGGTGCAACCTTTAATGCAAACAGTCTTTCTCCAGGTGTGATCATTTCTGGGGGCCTACCTGCACAGAAATGTTTGAGTTTGAACTGAGTCACTTGACCAAGACAAGTACCCAATCCAGTACAAGTGTAGAAAGAGGGAGGAAGAGTCAATTCTAAAAGCAGAGAATTGTAAGAGAGGGATTGAATAGCTCTTTTCGTGTAAGAATGGGCACCTCATATTTTAACCATAAAAGAACTAAAGCATAAAGCCATGTTTTATTGGTATGTATGTGCTTCAATAAGGTAAAAGCCACTTTAAAGCTAATAAATAATTCATATTCTCCTTGACCTGTGGAATAAATACCTGTGGAGGACAAACTTCTTGGGGTTATGCATCATCTTGTTGGTAAATTTGCAATAAGTCAATGGTTAAGGCATCACACTAAAACAGGCAGTTCTTATAACAAATTCATATCCAAAAACCCGCACTATCAGACCACAAGTTACAGATATCTTTGAATGAATTTAGTTAACCATTAATTAAGTTTAGCACCCACTAAACCTAGTTTAGGTTCACCTCCCCTCCTCCACTTCCCCACAAAGATCAATTACACAGGAGTTACCTGGTTTATTTCCATATTAATGTTTGATATCTAATGTGGCTTGTTAACATAGCTTACCATATTTTCTGGGCATAAGTGTTTATGGGAAAAACTTCAGAATTATACAAGGTTTTGGACATGTGACTCATATAAACTGGAATAACAGCATTGTTGCTAAAACTTGCCACTTGCTTTGAAGGCTCATCATACTGTTCTTGGGAAACCATTAAGCAAAATGCCCTGAAGGGTAGGAGAAATTGCATTGAGCAATAAAATGTCAACAAACTGTAGAATTTGAACATCAAGCACTTTCATCTAAATATGCCCTTCTCTCCTTTCACTTGGCAGGGGTTTGGTTTTTGAAAAGTAATAAACTCTAGCACTCTAGTTGACCTGGGATGTGTTTAAGAAATCAAATCTTAGAGCCAGAAGCAGTATAACCTTTAATGTGGACTCCCCACCTCAGAAAAACCATAGAATGAGAAATATAAACAAAAAAGTAGAACAGAAATATATATCTCAATTGTCTAGATCTTTAATTTTTTTAAAGAGGGTACACACCAAAACCCTAGGCCAGAAGAAACAATCTTAAATCTGTTTAAACAGGTGGTCAGTTCTTACTATCATCAACAGCAAATGAATATAATCATAGCACAAAATAATAAGGATATGAACAAGGAAAACCTATTCATAAGTCTGTGTAACTTTTATAAACCTGGGACGGACACAGCTCAATCTCAGAGCAGGTTTACAGTCAAGAAACAGCTTCCCACAGCCAAAAGTAATTTCAAAACAACTGAAACCCTTCAGTTATGTTTCTTAAGAACCGTAAAGGGGATCTACATTCAAAGACCATACCGATATTTATTAAAACCCCTTTCATCTTCTACCCTTCCCCCACAAACTTGCTGCCAATCCAACACATTACAATTCATGATTCCCCATAACTTGTCTCAACACATTATTCTATTTTCTGTCTGTCTTTACCCTCTCTTTTATATATCACTTTATTATTCAGACTGACCTTACCTCTCTCCTAGCAGAAAAGAATCCTTACTTATAGGAAGAAGAAGAATCTAGAAATTGATCTGGTAAATAGAGAATTCCCTTAGGTTTGGTAGGGTAGGGGAATAGATAGAAAGCAACCCATATGATGAATATGATTCCAACTTATATATTTAACTGTATCATGAATTAAAAACTACTGTGTACCCTAAAACTGAGGCCTAAAAAATCTGGGAGACATTATGTGGATACATGCTGTTCACATAGTTCAAGAGATAATGAATGATTGCCTCAAATAACTCATGTTTATTAAAGCACAGAGAAGGACATCTCTGTTTCGTACCTCAAAAGAGTCAAGTTTCCTTTTGGAAATATAAATCTAATAGGTTACCAAATGGAGGTCTAGAATTTCTTGGAGAAGGAAGGGTCAGTAGCCATAACAGAATGCCAGTCATGGACACTGGGAAATGTTCATACCTGCATGTAGAGACCATTGTCTCATTGTTTGGAATGGTAAATCAGAGTTTGCCTATACATTACTAGCATTCATCTTCTAATAAGTTCTATCCTGCAAAATTGGGGATTTTGAATCCAAATACTTAGAAGAGTGAGGCTGTGTCCTAATTGAGTGACACTGGCTGACTGAGAACTATGGCAAAATGAGAGAACATGTCCTATCTAAGCAGGAGTAATTTGTCTATTCCTATGATTCTTATCATGTAGGAATACTGGCTCTTTATTGCCAGATTCTCAATGTTCCAAAATAGCCTGAAAATCCAAGTGCTATATGTGATATTCCTCAAAGTTTAGGTGTTGGCAGTTTCATATTTTTTATCACTATGACGACCAGATAGCCACACCTGTGGGCTGATGCAGCTCACAGACCACATCACTTCTGGAAAAAAATTATAATAATCAACCTTCAAGAAGCAATAAATATAATATATAAATATTTAGTCTCTTTACTTGATTCAATATGAATATTCAATGGAAAGAATTTTCTGCAAAAACCATTCACCAACAAATAAAAAGGCTTAGAAGAAATCAAACATGTGGTAACTTTGCCAAAAAATGAATTCAATTAACCATGTAAAAAATGTAGGCTTAGGCCAAGAAAAATCAGAATGAAATAGGAAACTATCTTGAAAGAGGATACCCTTATCCAACAATTCCACTTATTAAAAACCACACAAAAAAATTTTAGTTGAACAAAGATTAATTTATAAACATATTTATTGCAACAATTTGTAACCAAGAAATTAGAAACTACCAAGTTAATAGGGGCTTGGTTTAAATAAATTTTGTATAATATATCTATAATGTGCAAAACTATACACTCATTAAAAATGATGCTGCAGAAAATTATTTAGTGGAAAGATGTTCTTGATATTATTAAGTAAAAACACAGGTTATAAATACAAAGAAAGTATGATTTCAGTTTCTTACATGTTTATATCTTTGTGGCATATTTCTGGGTCAAAGAAGAAATTACAAAAGAAATTTCAAAATAGTTTGCATAAATGACAATGAAAACAAAATAACAAAACTTGTGGGATGTAGCTAAAGCAGTGCTAAGTAGTAAATTTTTAGATGTTAATGCTTACATTAGAAAAGAAGTAACATTTAAAATAATTATATCTTTCCACATTAAGAAGCTACAAAAAGAAAAGTAGGCTGGGCACCATGGCTCATGCCTGTAATACCAGCACTTTGGGAGGCCGAGGCGGGCAGATCATGAGGTCAGGAGATCGAGACCATCCTGGCTAACACGGTGAAACCCCGTCTCTACTAAAAATACAAAAAATTAGCTGGGCATGGTGGCAGGTACCTGTAGTCCCAGCTACTCGGGAGGCTGAGGCAAGAGAATGGCGTGAACTAGGGAGGCGGAGCTTGCACTCCAGCCTGGGCAACAGAGCAAGACTCTGTCTCAAAAAAAAAAAGAAAGAAAGAAAGAAGGAAGAGCAAATTAAACTCAAAGTAGAATTTAAAATGTAGCAAAAATGGGAGCAGAAATTAATGAAAAATAAAAATAAAACAAACAATAGAGAAAAATTCATGAAAACAAAATTAGTTATTTGAAAAGATATATAAAGTTGATAAACCCCAGGATGACCAAGAAAAAGGAAAAAGAAAGACCATAAAACACCAATATCAGGAATGAAATTGTCATTATTCCTGTAAATTTGATGGCCACTTTAAAAGATAATAAGAATATTATGAACAATTCTATGATAATAAGTTTGACAATGTAGAAGAAATAGGCAAATTCCATAAAAGACATAAATTATCAAAATTGACACAAGAAAAAATAAAAATCTGGAAAGTCCTATATGTAGCAGAGCACTACATCTAATAAATAGATTGAATGTGTGATTTTAAAAAACAAAACAAGCAACAAAGAACAACAACAGCAACAAAAAACTTCCTTCGAAGAAAACCTCCAGTCAAGATGGCTTTACTAGTGAACTCTGTTAAACATTTAAGGAAGAAATAATACCAATCCCACACAAACTCAGAAAATAGAACAGCAGGGAATATTTTTGACTCATTACCTTGATATTAAAACCAGACAAATACATTGAAGGAAAAGAAAATTACAGATTAGTATTCCTTGTAGAAGTAGAAGCAAAAAAGTATTTAATAAAACTTTAGCAAACTAAAGCTAGCAGTACATATAGATTATAATACATCATGACCATGTGGGGTTTATTCCAGGAATAAAAGATTGATTTGGTAAAACAATCAATGTAATGCACCATAATGAGACAATAAAAGAGAAAATCACATATGAATAGATAATGTAAAAGCATTTAACAAAACTTAATACACATTTATGAATGAAAGGTTTCAGTCAACTAGGAAAAAAAGTAACATTCTTAACATGATAGAAGGAAGCTAAGAAAAGCTTATAGTTAACATTTTATGTAACAGTGAAAGAATTACTGCCTTCACTAAGATTAAAATTGTCTTTACTCACAAATGGCATAATTATGTACACAGAAAACCCTAAGGAATCTACAAAATGAGCTACTAGAACTAAATGCAAATTTTGCAAGGCCTCAGTATACAAGATGAGTAAAAATAAATTGCTTTTCTATATATTAGCAATGAATAATTGGAAAGTAAAATATTAGAAAAATTTTGCAATTGCATCAAAAAGCCAAACAACCTAGAATCAACTTAACACAACATGTGTAAGACTTATATACCGAAAACTACAAAATATTACTGAGAAAAGTTGAAGATGACCTGAAAAGTAGAGAAATAAACTGCGTATATATATGAATTGAAAAATTCAGTATACTTATAATGTCAATGGTCCCCAAATTGATCTGTAACTTCAATACCAGTCAAATACCTGGCAGGATTTTACTTTTTGAGAAATTGGTATGCTATTTCTAAAATGTGCATAGAAATGCAAAGGACAGAGAAAAGCCAAAATAATTTTGGAAAAGATTAAAGTTAAATTTACACCTTTTAAGATTTGCTGCAAAACTAGAGAAATCAGGCAGTTGTATGAATGTAAGAATAGAGATATAAATCAATGGAATAGACAGTGCAAAAATTGACCCAGATATATATGGTAAATTGATTTTTGCGTATATGATAAATTGATTTTTGACAAAGGTCCCAAGGTAATACATTTTCCCAAGTGGGAACAGTGTAGCCTTTTTAACAAGGGGCCTTAGAACAACTGGACATCTGTGTGTGCATGATAATTTTATGTGTCAATTTGGCTGAGACATAGTGCTCAATTATTTGGTCATTATTCTAGATGTTTCTGTGAGGATGTTAGTAAATGAGATTAACATTTAAAATGGGGAACTTGGGCTTTTCTAACTTTTATTTTAGGTTCAGGGGTACATGCGCAGGTTTGTTACATAGATAAACTTGTGTCATGAGGGTTTCATGTACAGATTATTTCATCACCCAGGTACTAAGCCTGGTACGCAATAGTTATTTTTTCTGCTTCTCTCCTTCCTCCCACCCTCCACCCTCTGATAGGCCCCACTGTCTATTGTTCCCCTCTTTGTGTCCATGTGTTCTCATCATTTCGCTCCCACTGATAAGTGAGCATGTGTGGTATTTGGTTTTCTGTTTCTGGGTTAGTTTGCTAAGGATAATGACCTCTAGCTCCATCCATGTCCCTGCAAAGGACACGATCTCATTCTTTTTTGTGGCTGCATAGTATTCCATAGTGTACATGTACCACATTTTCTTTATTCAGTCTATCATTGATGGGCATTTAGGTTGATTCCATGTCTTTGTTATTGTGAATAGTGCTGCACTAACCATACACATGCATGTCTTTATGACAAAACTATTTATATTTCTTTAGATATATACCCAGTCATGATATTGCTAGGTCAAGTGGTATTTCTGTTTTTAGTTCTTTAAGGAATGGCCACACTGCTGTCCACAATGAACTAATTTACACTCCCACCAACAAAGTTCCCATCAACAAAGTGTATGGTTCCTTTTCTCCACAACCTCACCAGCATCTGTCATTTTTTGACTTTTTAGTAATAGCCATTCTGACTGGTGTGAGATGGTATCTCATTGTGGTTTTGATTTTTATTTCTCTAATGATCAGTGATATTGAGCTTTTTTCATATGCTTATTGGCCACATGTATGTCTTCTTTTGAAAAGTATTTGTTCATGTCCTTTGCTCACTTTTTAATGGAGTTGTTTTTTTTTCTTGTAAATTTATTTAAGTTCCTTATAGATGTTGAATATTAGAACTTTGTCAAGTGCATAGTGTGCAAATATTTTATCCTGCTCTGTAGGTTGTCTGTTTATGCTGTTGATAGTTTCTTTTGATGTGCAGAAGCTCTTCAATTTTTGCTTTTGTTGCCATTGCTTTTGGCATCTTTGTCATGAAATCGTTGCCAGTTCTTATGTGTAGAATGGTTTGCCTGGGTTATCTTCCAGGGTTTTTATAGTTTTGGGTTTTATGTTTAAGTCTTTAATCCATCTTGAGTTGATTTTTGTATATGGTGTAAGAAAGAGGTCCAGTTTCAATCTTCTTCATATGGTTAGCCAGTTATCCCAGCATAAAGTGGTGAACTTTGAGTAACTTTGACCTATAAAATATGGGTGGACCTCATCTAATCAGTATAAGTAGTTAATAGAACAAAAGTTGACTTCCCCTGAGCAAGAAGGAATTCTGCTAGCTGATTGCCTTTGGGCTTGAATTGCAACTCTTCCCTGATTCTCCAGCTTACTGCATCAGATTTAAGACTCACCAAGCCATTTTATTGTGTGAGCCAATTCCTTAAAATAAGTCAATCTCTCTGTCTCTCTCTCTTTCTCTCTGATATATGCAACATAGATTATTATCAAAAACATCACACTAAGCAAAAGGAGACTGATACAAAAGAATATACACTGTGTGATTCCATTATGTAAATTTCAAGAAAAAAATAAAACTATACTGAAACAAAAAAGAATAGTAGTTGTCTAGTGTGTGGGTCAGGGTGGTAGGAGGATTGATTGCAAAGTAGGATGTAACAACTTTTATGTGTGCTGCAAACATTCTATATCATGATTGGGGTGATTGTTACACAGATGTATATATATTTTCAAAACTCATCAAACTGTACAGTAAAATTGATGATTTACAAATCATACCTCAATGAAGTTGATTTTTTAAACATTTTCTAAAGACTATCCCACGGCTCCTCCACACCATGCAAGACCTCCTGCACACTGTAAGTCCCACATGAAAGCTCATGCGGAGTTCTGATTCTGAGGATCAGCACACACATCTCCCAGCCCTTGTGTGCTCCACCAGGAGAAGAACTTCCAGGCAGTGATCTCAGATCTGGATGTATATCACAATCACCTAGGGTGTTCATTAAAAATACAGATTCCTGGGCCCTATCCCTAGAAATTTTTATCTTAGTTCTACTTTATTTATTTCATTTTATTTTTTGAGTCAGTGTTATTCTGCTGCCCAGGCTGGAGTGCAGTGGCGCAATTTTGGCTCACTGCAACCTCCACCTCCCAGATTCAAGCAATTCTAGTGCCTCAGCCTCCCGAGTAGCTGGGACTACAGGCATGCGCCACCACACCCAGCTAATTTTTATATTTTTAGGAGAGATGGGGTTCCATCAAATTGACCAGACGAGTTTCAAACTCCTGACCTCAAGTGATCCACCCACCTCAGCCTCCCAATGTGCTGGGATTACAGGCATGAGTGACTATGCCTGGCCAAAGTCTGCTTTAAATCCAAGGCAAAAGGCACAGTGTCCTATGTTCATTGCTGGCATCCAACTGCACTATATTTAAAGTCACTGCTGCAAGGTTCTTTGTTGAAACTCAATTCTCCCTTTTGTCTGGGGCTGCCATTGGACACTTGCCCTGCTGTTTAAAGAATTGCCTTTTTCAAATTTAAGCAACTCAGGAGACAAATGATGTCAGTCTTATCATTTATACACCAAATTATGAGGACTCTGAGGAAAATGAACAGAAAGCCAGTCTTTTTCTGGGGTTCTCTCCCCTTAGCAATCCCAGGAACCTCTAGGGAAGGTTACATAAATGCAGGAATCAGTCCTACTCATCACCACTGCTTGTCAGGGGAGTGGGAATCCAGACTTTCCCCTGAAATCCAAGATTAAGGATAAAATCCTTTAATGGCAAAGTGAGAAGGAGGATCTCTGCTCTGGTTCCAGGTCAAGGTGACTCTAAGTAACTCTTACTCTTTAACTATTTTGTTAATTCATAGAGTTTGTTTTCTGTAGCCTATGCCACAAGACCATGAAAATTATGGTGGCTAGGAAATCCCTTTGTTTAAAATCATTTGTTGCTTGTTTGGTCTGATCAGAAAAATATGAAAGATTGTACATGAAGAAAAGATGTATGTGAGACTCTTAGCATGTAGAGGGCCTTGATTGTTCGCTGATGATGTCCACCTAAGCAAGGCTTTGTTTACCTCCCCCTAGCTTACATGGCTGACTTTACCAAAAATGCTTAGGGGTGGAAATGGATGTGTGTGAGACAGCAATCCTAATTTTATGACTCTCAGGTCCTAGAAGAATAGATGAGGCAATGGACCATATTTCAAACTGCACACTTTCTTTAGGCCTCATTCACCCTTTAATATAAATGTTTGAATCAATTGGGATACAGGCTATTGATGAGAACTTAGGGGATTGGAACTCTAGCTCAGTGAAGAAGAAACAAGATAAATCTCTGTGCAGATCAGTAAAGCAGTTAGAGATGAAAGGGTTTGGAAAGCAGATGGCAGTATGAGAAAATTCAATAGCTAGAGTACAATAAATGGAGTTCAAGACAGTGGTGGAATGCAGAATGCAAGCTTGACCTTCTCTGCAACTTTGCCTGGGGCCCTGATGGCAGCTGTTAACTCAAGCTTCTCTACATTTTTGCCAACAGAGTCACTTTGGAAAGTAGAGTACATCTGCCATGATTCGGTACAATTTCCACTAGTAAAAATTCTGATTTGTTTTCATGTCTTCCAGATTCTCTCCAATGAAAAGAAAAAAATAGAGACAAGCCAATTACTCACCTAAACATTCCCCCTTGTCAATATGATATTGGCAGAATTTCCCTAGTTGTCTATTCCCAACTCTTACTTTGAAGCATTTAACCATTTATACAACACTGCATATTCTTAAGCCTCTACTCTGAGCCAGGAATCAGAAAGAGCTGGAGATTGACCCTCAAACATCACAATGTCCCTTGTTTATCTATGCTAATCTGGTGGCCATGAATTTCTCTCAATGTGGAGTTGTAGGTTCTTTAAGCCATTACCTACTATGTAAGCAGTAACTCTTCATATTGTTCCTACATTTACCTCTTTTGGACTACAGAGATTAGAGTATATTAGTATTATAAAAAAACAGATAAAAATTTGTCTAGATAAGCTTATATTCTAGTGAATAAAATAATTGATAAAGATAAATAAATATCTAAATCAAATAGTGATAAGAAATAAAGTATAAGTTAAGTAAGGGGCTAGAGAATGATGGTAGAGCTGGTGACTTATTTAAACGGGTGGTTACAAAAGGCCTTTCTGAGGAAGTAACACTTGAATCGATATCTAGATGAAGTGAGAGAATAAACCAGGTAGAGATCTGGAAACAGTATTCCAGACCAAGGAAAGAGCAAAAATGCAAAAAACCTGAGGTGGGAATGAGCTTGTCATATTTCAGGAACAGCAAGAAATCCACTATGGCTAATATTGAGTGAATGGGGCCAAGTGATAGAAGGTGAGATCAGCAACAAGCAGGGGACAAATCATGTGGGAATGTAGGGATCTAAAAGACCTGTAGGGAAATTTTTGAGTAATTTTCTATTGTCAGAGGTAGAATTTGTCCCACTTCCCCTATACTTTACAGAGGATTTTAAAAGTAACCTAGAAACTAAGGTCACCCTAAGTTTCTGAAATCAAGGTCTGTCCTTACATCTTATAGTCCAGTTATTATAGATTATAAAGTAGATGACAAAGTAAGAGCAGAGCAGAATGAGAGAAGGATGAGTAAACCCTAAAAGGAATGAGATGAGTAATAAAATTTTGAAAAGAAAAGCTACACATTGGGAGATTTAACTGAAATTTTAAACCATGGAAAATGTGATAGGATCCTAATGGAATTATCTTTATCCTGTTCCTAAAGATGTCTTTCCAATAAATGTATACTCAATTTTATTTTTAAAGATCTGTAAAGAGAAGCCTCTGGAAGCTCAGTCTTTCATGAACAATTCCCATATAGTGAGTCCTCAAGGGATGGCCAGAGAAGAGCCCTCAGGTAACAGGCACTGGGATCTGCAGAGTCAGTGCCCAGGTCTGTCATCCAGAGCGGGATCCATTGGCAGGCCAACTGGGCAGAATGAATTAGAAACATGGCACCTGTCAACTTGGGTATCTATCTGGATTGTAGATCACACTGCTAAAATACAAGCAGGTACTGCTTTCAACAAAGTAGACATCTCAAGTGGAACTATAAAAACCATTCCTCCCAAAACGCTGTCTGCCCAGTACAAATCCTGAAACCAGCTAGTTAATATTTTTCTAAAATCAAAATATCAGACTGTGTGCGGTGGCTCACACCTGTAATCCCAGCACTTTGGGAGGCTGAAGTGGGCAGATCACTTGAGGTCAGGAGTTGGAGACCAACCTGGCCAACATGGTGAAACCATATCTCTACTCAAAATATAAATATTAGCCTGCTGTGGTGGCATGCGCCTGTAACCCCAGCTATTAGGGAGGCTGAGGCACAAGAATTGCTTGAACCCAGGAGGCAGGAGGCAAAGGTGGCAGTGAGCCAAGATTATGCCACTGCACCTCTAGCCTGGGCAACAGAGCAAGACTTTGTCTCAAAAATAAATAGATTAATTAATTAATTTAATTTAACTAATGTATGGGATGATACTATTTATTGAAAATGGAATTATTTTATTTTCTAACATTTGGATACCTGAATATGTTGTCCAAGAAATTAGTCCAGAAAATGGAAATTCCAAGATGATTACAACAAAATAAAAAGAAAATGATGTAAATTCATACTTTCCATGTAATAATGTTTTCATTTTGAGCATTAAGTAAGAAGTATACAACTTTGATTAATAAAAAAAATCAATATCTCCTCACCCTTACTAAATAAATGTTAAACAAATATACAAATAATTTATCAGTTTGCAGGGATACCAAGTTGTTCACCTTGCATGGAGCCTCATATTTCTTGGTCCAGCCCTATTGTCATCTCACTTTCTCAAATGTGCCAAGATCCGGGAAGCTTTTGCCCTAAATGGAAATGAAGATTTGATCCCACTTGATCCTAAGTACATATCTGAGAAAGAACTAACAGTGCTGGCCAACAGGTAAATGAAAGACATGGAGTTGAATCTGTTTTTCTTCATATGGAAAACATGATATTTTAGGGATTCAGATACAAATCTAAGAGTCCAAAAGAGGTAAACTTAGGAATAATATAAGAAATTACTACTTACCTAGCAGAATGTACAACCCCACATTGATAGAAATTCATGACCACCAGCTTAGAGTAGGTAAATAAGGGCACATCTCCGGCTTTTCCTGATTACCTCTAGGGAAGACAGCTGTGCGCTTTCCTAGACGTGCCTTGGTCTCCCTCAAATACACGTGATATCTACTACATAGGCAAATCTCATGCTCACGTGTTCTAAAAATACGTGGTTTAAGACACTAAGAGACAATGGTTTTTGTTTTCCTGCATCATCTTGATATTTTGAGGAACTCAAAAGAGAATTCTAGCCATTTGAAAAAAATTGTGTTTAATAGAATCTCTTAGAAATATTTAAGTTATTGGCTAAAGTGAGGCCTCTGTTTCTACTCAACTATTTGACGTTTCATACATTCCCTGTTTACCTTGAGAAATTTTCTCGGACTAACCCATGACCTGGAACCTTCTCTGAATTCCTAAAGAATTGCCTATTCCACTCATTTTTCATTTGAGATATACCATCCTATAGAGTTCTAACTTCTTTCTTCCTTCCTTGCTTCTTTCCTCCCTCTTTCCTTAATCTTTTCCTTCCTCCCTCCTTCCTTCCTTCCTTCCTCTCTTCTGCTTCCTCTTCTCTTTCTCCTAAAATGTGCAGACCACTCACTCTGTACAAGCACTGTTGTAGTCTCTTTTCAGTCAATTTTCTAACTTAATCTGCACAAATCTATGATCTAATCCCTTCCTGTTATATTCTCTACTTGGTTGTAAAGACCACCTTACTCCTCTTTGGATCCTAGGTGCCTGACATGCTTATTCTTCCAAAAGAGTAAAACTTGGACCAAAATTTGTACGCAACTGAAGCGTACACTTGTTTTTGACATGTGGCTCACTCCAATATGATGCAAAAATTAATTTTGCCATTCTTATTCAGACCGGTTATTATGTCCTAGCTCTGCAACTATCATCATGCATGGCAGGTACTAGAACAGAGGATTTTCAAAGAAAGAAAAGAGAGAGAGACAGGGAGGAAGGGAAGGAGGGAGGAAGGGAGGGAGGGAGGGAGGGAGGAAGGAAGGAAGGAAGGAAGGAAAAAGAAATAAAAGGAAAAAATGAGAGAGAGGGTAGTAGGAAGAAGAAAGGGCAACTTGTCACCTCATAAATTTTATTTATTTATTTATTTATTTATTTATTTATTTATTTATTTATTTTTTGAGACAGTCTTGCTTTGTCACCCAGGCTGGAGTGCAGTGGCGTGATCTTGGCTCAGTGCAACCTCTGCCCCCTGGGGTTCAAAAGATTCTCCTGCCTCAGCCTCCCAAGTAGCTGGGATTACAGGCACCTGCCACCACGCCCAGCTAATTTTTGTATTTTTAGTAGAGACGGGGTTTTGCCATGTATGCTAGGCTGGTCTCAAACTCCTGATCTCAGGTGATCTGCCCACCTCGGCCTCCCAAAGTGTTGGGATTACAGGTGTGAACCACCATGTCCGGCCACCTCATACTTCTGACAGACTGTAAACTGTGTCTCCTCTTCTATGCTGCTAATTTTATTTTCTTATAAACCAGCCAAAAGAACATTGGTTTCTTGAGGAACACCTGTCAATGTACTTGTACAAAATTGTGTATATTTTCAGAATAAGAAAGAGAAGCGTGTATGCGTTAGGATGGTGGAGGTAGAGGCAAGACATTCCTTAAACCATGTTCAACAACCCTAAAAGGGCATTTTTTTCCTCAAAATTACAACTTATTCCAAGAAATAGTTTCCCCCTTTCAAATAGTTTCCCCCTTTCAAATACTCTACTGCTAAATCAGTTTGGATTCAAGTCCTGAATCTCAACTGCGGAGCAATCCAAATCTTGGCTTCAGAAACCACCAGTGACCTACATGCTCATCATGGGAAGTGAAGGAGGCAGTTCAAAGCCCAGAGTCAGCAGTGACCAGGAAGAAGTCTCTTTATGCTCAGAAGGCTGCTGATCCCATTTTGCAGGAATGTTGAAAATAGCAGCTTTCCCAGGCAAAGACCCCGAACTACACTTTTAGGTGATGCAACCCAAGCCAAGCTTCCTCACGTGGCAGGCTACGGGGCCAAGGAAATTTCTGTCAGTTCTTCAATCCTCCTTAAACAGATCACTAGAAATCTGGAATCACAAATAAATTAGGAAAATTCACAGAGTACTAAAATGGTACTATCAGCTACACTTGGAAGGCATGCCGCATGCCAGGAGTTAACCAACTTTCATTTTTCTAATTTTTATAACAAACATAGAAGATACATTATGGACTAGGAAATTGGGTCTGAGAGAGGCTAAGTAACTTGTTAAGAGGCAGAAGCAGAATTAGAATCCAGGTCTAGCACAGAGTTTCTCAACAAGATGTAATTTTGCCTGCTAGGGAACATTTGTAAGATCTGGCAACATTTTTGGTTGCTACAACTACAGTGGATGCTAGTGGTACCTAGTGGGTAGAGGTTGGGGTTGCTCCTAAACACCCTGTAATTCACAGGACAGTTCCCACAACACAGAATTCTGTAAGCCAAGATGTCAATAGAGCCGCTGAGGCTGAGAACCCCTGGTCGATTTGTTTCCAAGGCTAACTTTATAAAAAGCATCCAGGATCTAGATGTACAGGAAAACAGATGAGACTGTGAAGGTGCAGCCAGGGGTAAAGGAGAACTGAAGGCAAGTCATTGGCTTGTGGTGGAGAGTTCCATTAATTTGTAATAGAGGGGTGGGGAGGGAGCAGGGAATAAACATTCAAACCAATAAATTTCCGATCATTTATATTAACTTTCCCCCTTTTTAGCCCATGAACACCAGCCAGTATGATCGAGGATACAGAAGACCAGACCAGTGGAGTTAGACAAAACCAAGCATTCCAGTCCAGGGGTCTTTTGCTCTGGCCGCCTTCTGACCATTGCCTGCCTGCCTGGAGATTGATAGGGTAACCAGGCAGCCCATTAGACCTGCTTATCTCAGCACCCCGTGGCTGGCTGGCTGGGAACTGGCCCGCCAATGTCTACTTCATCACAAGCTCAGCCTCTGGCTGTCAGCACTTGGAGCTGGGCCAGTGGGGCCCGGATGGGGCAGCTGGTACCAGACACCCAGGCCTGCTCTCTGTCCTCCCCCTACTAATAAATGACTTTCCTGGCGCTGCCACCACATGGATCAGTGGTGGCACAGACTCCCTGTCGGCAAGACAGCCATTTTTCTATGCCTGATTGGAGCATGAAAAACAGAAGCACCCTCAGATTGTAGTTTTGTCTAAATGCTCTCTCACACATTTTCTCCATCATTAACTAGTCATAAATCAATCTACTAAGCAACTATTTTACCACCCTGTGCAGTTTTCCTCAACCCCTTCCAGAATTGGGCTATGCTGGAGGAGTCACAAAGGGAATTCAACAAGAGCCTGCACGCCTCTCTGAGCATGCCTTCCCCTCCACTCTCAGCTGAAGATGTAACTTTGCACAGGCCCCCACCCTGAGTGGATGTTGAGTGCTCCTTCCATGTGACTCTACAAATCTCTGCCCTTCCCCAACAGAGAATGCTCTGTGCTGTATCTAGTTGTTCACCTGTTTGTTTCCGCAGCAAGGTTGTGAGTTTGAGGGGCTCTCTTGTCCACAGTTGCATGCTCAACATGTAGCAGTAGACCCGGTACTGATGGGTTGGTCAGATTAGATTAGTTAAATGAATAAGTGGGCGTGATATCTGTACAGAAATCCTTTATAGCAGCTACCTTATGACATTCTAACTTGTAGGTGTCTGGCTCCTCCCAAAACAAAGAGCTGGTTGTTGTCAGGGGTTATGTTTCTGTTCCTTTGTATTCCCAATGCCTAGAACATTAATAGGTCAGTCATGATGGCTCACACCTGTAATCTCATCGCTTTGGGAGGCTGAAGTGGGAGGATCCCTTGAGGCCAGGAGTTCAGGACCAATGCCTAGTGCATTAATAGGATATGAAGTGGCTGAATAAGTGAAAATATTAAATTGAAGTAATTAATGGATCTAGGTTTGAGACTGTCTTTATATATTACTTCCAATGTCAACACAGGGCACCAGAGGTTATACAACTGTATGTGTTTTGTCAAAACTCACAAAACTGTACACTAAACAGGGTGTACTTTTGCTGAATATAAATTAGCTTAATTTTTTTAATGTGAAAGAGTATTTAAAAATTACCAGAAGGCCGGTCGTGGTGGCTCACACCTGTAATCCCAGTACTTTGGGAGGATCACGAGGTCAGGAGTTGAAGACCAGCCTGACCAATATGGTGAAACCCCGTCTCTACTAAAAATACAAAAATTAGCCAGGTGTAGTGGTGCATGCCTGTAGTCCCAGCTACTCAGGAGGCTGAGGCAGGAGAATCGCTCGAACCTGGGAGGTGGAGGGTGCAGTGAGCTGAGATCATGCCACTGCACTCCAATCTGGGTAACACAGCGAGACTTCATCTCAAAAAAATAAATAAATAAAATAAGTCCCTTTTTTCTGAGGTGTAATTGTGATCACTATAAAATTTTAAAGCAACCGTTTCCCTTAAAAATGTTGTACAAAAAAGATGTATGTTATTTTAGATGCATCCCCTCACTATCGTACCAGAAGGAACATTTAATAACTATCTCTGGAATTCCAGTGTAATTTTACTTTATGTGCAAGCTGTTGGTAAAAAATGAGGCACTTCTAGTTCCTAAAGGCATCATTCAGCTGCAGATTTGTCTTCAGAGAGTAAATGTTCTTTTAGCAGAATATCACTCTATTAGATTTAAAAAATGATATGTGTTAGAATTCCTGAGTTTTAAAAATTGTTTTGCCTGAGGGATTCATTTACCTCTATCGCAACTTGTTATCTCATTTTTCCTGCATATGCATGCAGGAATAGCCAGGAATAGCTTTCTAGGGACATGGAGAGTTACTATGGGAATATATTAAGATAATATATTCATATATTCATAAAAGCATTTCATAATTTTTTAAATCTCCAATTTTTGAATGGTAAAAATGAATAATAAAGAGGGCACCAGATATCATGTCTTTGGTACAAAGCAGAAAATTTGTCATGGTGCTTCTTTTCTTCTTCTTTTTATTTTATTTATGTATTTATTTATTTATTTATTTATTTATTTGAAATGGAGTCTCACTCTGTGGTCCAGGCTGGTGTGCGACGGCAAAAGCTCACTACAACTGCCGCCTCCTGGGTTCAAATGATTCTCCTGCCTCAGCCTCCCAAGTAGCTGGGATTACAGGTGCCCGCCACCATGCCCAGCTAATTTTTTGTATTTTTAGTGTAGATGGGGTTTCACCATGTTGGCCAGGCTGGTCTCGAACTCCTGACTTCAGGTGATCTGCCCACCTCAGCCTCCAATAGTGCTGGGATTACAGGCATGAGACACCACACCTGGCTGTCATGGTGCTGCTTCTTTTAGTCTCCTATGACTCCTTCATCTGACCCCAAAATCGCCCATCTCTAAATCCTGTTGGCATTTTCGGTTTACATCTCTTGAGATTGGGATCATCAACCTACAGCAGCTGCAATCTAAGCCACATGTAAAATAAATGTAGCATGAGTTTTGCGTGTGTGTGTGTGTGTGTGTGATTTTTGTTTGACTTGCAGGTTTTTTAAGTTTTGAATTTGTTGTTAACATTTTCAAAATGGGTAAATTTTCTGTACAGATCCAGTGTTTGAGTTTCTGTTGAAAAATCAGAATGATCTGGCAATGCTATGTCCATATTCCCATGTGGCTAGAACCAAGTGGTAGCTGATTTCTGTAGAAGGGGCTTGTGTCCTCTAGCTTGCCAGCATTTTCACAATCATTTATCACTTCCCTGGCCTTTGTGAGCTTTGATTTGCAACCCCTGGCCTAAGGAATGATCAGGTGTATACAATATTGGTGCATACCTGATGTGGGTAAGCAGGCTGAAGTGATTGCTGAGAACTTCCTGACACACGTTGGACTGAAGAACTTTGTCATGAGTCAGCCAAACCCACAAAGCTAGAGGGAAGACTCACAGGCTTGGATAATCAGGAAGTGTCTGTGGAGGTTGCAGATGGCTGCAGGATGGTCTGGATGACAGTGGACAGGGATTTTCCAAGAGGGGGAAATGGCAATTTTTGTTTTAACAACATACTGGTGTCATCTGGGAACCCTAAGTCATAACCTCTGACATGACCTATGTCATGGGGATTTCTTTCTACAAAGCATTCAAAGCAATCAAAACCACATGACAACAGGGATCTCACTGTGTCTACATTGTTTCAAGGGCTACAGGTTCTCATCAATATCATGGCTACCTTCTGAGGCTGGGGCAGGGTCTCTGGCTTCAGAAACCTTCAGTTTCCTCATTTTTACAACTATTCATAGCCTGTCTGGCATTGGCTTTCAGTGTGTGTTTTATTTCTTCAATAAAATAGTTACTTTCTTGTGGGCAGGTGAAACACCTTCCATTTCACTGTTATTTTCTATGACAAACTACTGTGTGTTCGGTATATAGATCATACTCCCTATCTGTTCTATATTGAATTAGCAGGCTGTTTTCGGTGCCTGAGTAAGATCTTAAAGACAAAATGGCTGAGTGATGATGATGGGAACTGCAGCTGGAGCCACAGAATAATAAGCTGGATCCCTGCTATGTTCTCCATGATAGCTGGGGCTACCTACCAATTTGTCTAGGGATTCCACAAAGAGAAGAGATGCTTTCAGATGTTTACCTACAGCATTCTAAAATCTAACTATCAGATAGTTACGGAAGTGGTACAAGGTCTCACCTGATTACACCTGAGAACAGGTTTTAGGTGGCTCTAGTATTCGCCATTGGATTTTGAGGCTAAAAGACTTCTGAAGGTAAGTCTTCTCTCTGAAGATTGCATAGTTTCAAACAACTCTCAACAAATTATTAAAGGGGATTTATATCTACACTCATCTAGGATTCCAACAGAAATTAGCTCAAAGAACCAAGAGGAGGAATAGCCTTCTGCTGGTGTAAATACTGATGGATCAGCCTTGCTGCTCATTAGCATACACCCTGCCTTCTAATTATGCCCTAATTTGTGCTGTGCAAACATCTCCTAACAATTCCTCCACCAACAGCTTTTCTAATTAGTAAGAAAATCAGTGGCAGATGTGAAATTCGTGGGATGCTAAATGTAAAATGTTAATTAATTTTAAAAACTTTGAAGCCATTTGAAAAGCCTTTTCTGGGAAAACTTTGGTTGATGTCCTCATTAACAGAGACCCTGAAATAGCTTTTCCTTTTATCCTGCTACACTTTGAATCTAACTTTTACCATTTCTGGAATCTTCTTGGGACTAAAGTTATTTTGGGTGTTTACTAATGCTTACATGTCAGACAAAATCATGGCTGTGCTGGACCTACAATTGGTTATTCTAACTCCCTTGACCAAACATCTCACTGTCCTGTCTCAGCCTGGGAACCAATAGTGTCCCAGCCCTGCCTTCCCCAGAGCAATGTCAGACAAGTCACAGAGTCTGTGAGTTTGTCACAGTGAGTGATGAGGGCCTCAGTCTCCCCTTAGGGGTTTCACCTTATCTTGCATTCCAAAAGCTTCCAAGACCCTTGTAGTTGCTCTGGAGAATTTGAGCAGAATTGCCCTCAAAGATGGGAGCACTCTGCCTCTGGGTTTGATAGGCCTCATGCTTCAGGCGCCAGCTGCTCAATAGCTTAGGTCCACAACAGCAACAACAAAAGGCTATAAGACCTAACAATAGAGAGGAGCAGTTTTATCATCCCTATTACAAAATTGCTAAAAACAAATTCCTATCCCAGGAATGCAGAGCAGCCAGTATTCTCTGTGAAACACATAAAGTCTTCCTGTGAGGCAGAAGGGATACAGCTCAGCCTGCATTTGTTCCTGCAGCATCCCCTGCTGTCACTTTGGAGGACACCAGCTGGCTGTGGCCTGACATTGGCATTCTTTTCCTAGCTTGATCTCAGCCATCACCTCCTTCCAACACCTCCACTGCTGAAGTTAAAGGAAAGGTCCTTATTGCACAAGTATGAGAATTCTCCCAAGCCAAGGATTTTGCTCTTTGTTTGTTTTTTGTTTGTTTGTGTTTTGTTATTTTGTTTTGTTTTTTTTTTTTTTTTTTTTTTTGACATAGAATGAAATGTGGAAGCTGCTCATATTTTAAAACCTAAACATATTTCTTCAGCACTAGAT
>NW_012103321.1:3155733-3163253 GCF_000951045.1 Mandrillus leucophaeus | reverse complement strand
CACCTCCACTGCTGAAGTTAAAGGAAAGGTCCTTATTGCACAAGTATGAGAATTCTCCCAAGCCAAGGATTTTGCTCTTTGTTTGTTTTTTGTTTGTTTTTTTTTTTTTTTTTTTTTTTTTTTTTTTTTTTTTTTTTTGGTCCGGCCCCTTTCATTGCAGTCACTTGTGTTTTAAAACCTAAACATATTTCTTCAGCACTAGATCAGAAATAATTATTAACACTGAATATGGTCCTTAGTATGTCCTAAGCACTATTTAAAGCACTTGACATTGATTACATTTAATTGCATTAATTGACATTTAAGCCTTTCATTAACAACTCTGTTAGGTGAGTGCTATTACCATCCCCATTTTACAAGTGGGAAAACCCAGGCACTGAGAGGTTCAGTGGCAAGTCCAGGTCACACAATGGCACAGCAGGGATTCGAACCCAGGTAGTCTGGCTCCGGAGGGAAAATGAGACAGGGACCCTACAGAATTGTCCTTGAAAGCTCTCCTCTAATTTCTAATGCGATCCCCAGACTCACTAGATATGCCCTACCTCTCTCCCCTCAAGATGACTTCTTCCTGTGTGCCTGCACCTACCTCCTTGGTTGGAAAGAGAACCCTTGCTTACTGTACTTCTCCAGCACCCCAGTTCTCCACTCACCCAAGAACATCACTGGGTTCTTTGGCTGACTCATAGCCACCGCCTGACCCTTAAGTTATTACCAGAAGGGCTCTGGACCTTGGACAAATAGAACACTGGTGGCTTCCTTCTAAGTCCCTTGCCATAGATGTAGATGCAGATTCTTCCCAATGACCCCAGCCCAGCCCACCCCTTTCCTATGCGTTCCTTTACCTCTTTTCACAAAGACAACCCTTTTAAGGCTTTCCTTAGTGTTGACTGTTGACTTGAGTTCATGTGTACACATGTGTGTATGATGACCTAGGTTTGAGGTCTCTGATGGATGGCAGAGGACTTCAGCCTCCGTGTAATGAAAGGGATTTCAAAGAGAATGGGGTCAGGTTTACAGTTCTGAAGAGGATGGCCATTTGCAAAAATACTTGTTGTGGCTTGCATGTCCTTACCCATGGTTTTTCTGATCCTTGAAAGCCAGTCAAACTGCTCTGATTCCAAGTCTACTCTGTACTTATGTTGCTTTTTAGCTTGCATACCTTAGCAAATTTTGAATGAAAGTGCAGGGGAAAAATCTAAATATCTAACAGCATGCAAGTGTGTAGAAAGGTATTCTTAAGGCAGTAGTTCTCAACCTTGGCTGCACATCATCATCTTCTGGAGAGCTTCTATAAATCTCCACGCCAGGACACACCCCAGATCAATTACATCAGAACCTTGGAGGGTGGGGACCCAGCTTTGACATTTTTTAAAGCTCTCCAGGCAATTCTAATTTGCAGCCAATTCTGAAAATCTCTTTTGTAAAGGGACATGGACTTCCTTGTAACCCCATTGCTTCAGCAATTACAGTTAGCAAGTTTTCTCCCTTGATACTGGGCTTGAATTTACTCTGAGAGTGAGAAGCTCAGCTCAGATTGGAGTTGATATGTAACATATATATATATGGAGGGCGTCTCCTGAGCAAATATTTGCTAGGTGTTTCATGCAGATGGTCTTGTTTAATTATCATAGGAACATTGTGGGTGGGGAGGAGCAAGTCTGATTCCCATTTTATAGAGGAAGAGACTAAGACTCAGAAAAGCCAAGTAATTTGTCCAAAGTTAAACAGTTCAAAAGCAGTAGAATCAGAATTTGGCCTGAAGAGTCAGACTCTAGGATCTCTCTGAGAAAGAATTTTCTGAATTCTTCTGGTGACTAGGGTCTGAAACAATTTTATGTTTTTCTTATGTTTTTACCTTCTAGCATCGAATTTGAAACCATGAGCTGTGAATTCCTATGTGGAAACTGACTCCTAACAGACACACCCCATCCTTTCCTGGCTAATGCCTCATTTCCAGACACTTTGGTCTTGTTGGAAAAAGCTGTGCTCCCTACTGCTTAAGAGTGTTTTCACAGATTCTGCTTCCAGAGCCTTCTGTCAATGGTGCCCCTGTGAAGGCCCAAATCAAAACGACAGCAGTGTGCCTTCTCTCTGCCAGGCACAGTGCTAAATGCCGATGCGGGGTATCTTTATTCCTCACGGCAACCTCTGAGGTACTTGCACTCTCCTCCTTATTTTACAGATGAGGAAACAGACGCGGAGTTTCAATCGTGCACTGGATGCCTCATAGAAAACAGTGGAGCTGACACTCAAACCCAGGCAATTGGATTCAGAGCACGTGCTGTGAGTGGGGTTATATACTGCCACCCCAACCGATGCTAACCTTAGAGTCCTCAAAGGGAAAGATGGAGAATTTTTTGTTTGTTTTAATCAGTGTGACTTCTGCTTCTCAGGAAAAAAAAAAAAAAAATAGGAATGACCACGGCCTGTGCTGGAGTCCCGAGATAGTGAGACTGGTCACCAGAGGGAGACAGAGCTTGAGACATCACGGGTCCTCCTTTTTCTGCATCTGATTCGGCAAAGCACAGCCTGGAGGAAAACAACTGCAGATGGAATCCTTCGTTTTGGTTTAATTTCTTCTACTGCTGTTTTTCATTCCTCTCCTCCTCCATCTTCATTTTCTCCTTCCTCTTACTCTTCTCCTCTTCCTCTTTCCACCCTTTTTTTTCTATCTTTGTTTCTAAGTCACCAGTAGCTGCTTTACCAGAGGATACGATCCAAAGGAGAAATTCGAGGCTAAATCTCCTCCCTCTGCCCAGAGCCTGAAGTCTGGGAAAACACACTACTTTCTGAGTTAAAGTACACTCATGAACAGAGTTCCCAGAACTCCTCTGTCAGATCCCAGGGTTCTTGGCAGAAACTCAGAAGCAACACTAGATACATATTTTTTTTAAGGAAAGAAATTGCACATTGCCAAGGCAAAACAGGATTTGATGTGAAATTGATCTGTATAATTTTTGTCATGAAATTTCCAGTTCAATTTTTAGATATCAAAATACTCCATATAAATAATGGACATGTGAAATCAAATCGAAAATTATAAGTGTATGTGAAAGTGTACTCATGCCATCAGAAGTCTACTTTTAAATAACTGATTATCTAGTTTCTGGATTTTAAACTTTCTTACAGCTTCTCATTAGAATAGTCGCCACACAATGGGAAAGAATGGAGGAACAGAAAACCAAACACTGCATATTCTCACTTAGAAGTGGGAACTGAAAGATAAGAATACGTGAACATATGGGGGATGGGGGAACAATACACACTGGGGCTTGTGGTAAAGGGGACAGAAAAGAAGGGGCGGAAGTGAGGAGGGAGAGTACCAAGAGGAATAGCTAATGGACGCTGGGCTTAATACCTAGGTGATGGGATGATCTGTGCAGCGAACCACCATGGCACACGTTTACCTATCTAACAAACCCATACATTCTACACACGTGCTCCGGAACTTAAAATAAAAGCTGAAGAAAAAAAAATCAATAGAATTAGACCAGGTGCAGTGGCTCATGCCTGTAATCCCAGCACTTTGGGAGGTCAAGATAGGCAGATTACTCAGGCTCAGGAGTTTGAGACCAGCCTGGCCAACATGGTGAAATCCCATCTCTACTAAAAATGGCAAATTTAGTGGTGGTGTGGACCTGTAGTCCCAGGTACTCAGGGGGCCCTGAGATCACACCACAGCACTGCAGGCTGGGCGATGGAGGAAGAGTCCATCTCAAAAAAAAAAAATCGATAGAATTAACACAAAATTTGCTCTTGAGTCACAGATCTGATTAAAGAAGAGGTGTAGGCTACTGAGAGAAAGAACTTGATTTTATTAACTTAGACATCTCTGAAGGCTCTCAGAGCATGTTAGTTTTAGTAAGATGCTCACTAAAGATTTCTCAGATTGATTAATGAACGACAAATTTGTGATTATCTGGTTTCCTCAACACAAATCCCATGCCTACAAAGAAAGGCCAATCCTTGCCGAACCAGCAGGTAGCCCACCCAAGAAGACAGGTGTGCAAGAGGAGGACCCAGTCAAACACACTACCACAAAGAACTACAGTAGTAATCAGTCCACTAACTCTTCCCCTCACTATTTTCTGCCTAACGACTTGTCCTGGTCAGGAATTATTTCTTTAAAAATAACAAAATCCTACCCAACCTAGGCTAAAGGGGAGGGCAGAGATGACACTGGAAGGACTCAAGGATCTTACACAGAATCAAGGGTGGGAAGCATCATCCACCTTCTAGAGAAAGCCTGGGAGTAGGGACAGAAACACAGTGAGGAAGTTAAGCAACCTCGATCTGCCCCCTATTTCTCATCCCCTTGACAAATGTCCTGTCTTTTCCCCCACACACACCTGCCTCTCTCTCCCCGCAGATCAGCTTTATCTGCCTCATTGTCCGTGTTGGAGAAAGTGGCTGTCCTAAGCAGTCCTGCCTGTCCTCTGAACTCAAGGTCCTGACTGTCACTGTGTACCAAATCCTTTTCCCCCAACTCAGAACCTGGCCCAGGTTGGGTCAAGTGTTAACTTCTAATTGAAACAGCTGTGGCCAGAGGACTGAGGTTATTTCCCTATTACTCATTGAGCAGGCCCACCCTATCCCTTAGGGACAGTCATCTCTATAAATGAATCTCTCATTGGTAGACACTGCTGGTTGATGGGCCTAAAGGGTACCACAGTTCACTCTGATCTCATTAATCTTGATAGAATAAGATTAAAATATTGAGGAAATAGATTCCATAATTATAAGCATCTGTAATTTTAGTCCCTGTATTTAAAATTACAAAGGAGGCTCAACACTTCTTTCCTGTAAATAGGTGGTTTTGTTGATATTAATTTTGCCATGGAAAATAATTGCACATGGGCATGTTTGACAGCGTCTTGAGGCTTGTTTTAAGTTGCCTGAGACTATATATCTTTTGTGCATATTTCATTTCTGTAGCATTCAGAATATGTGATCACAAAACTGCAGTTTAAGAACGTGTGCATTTCTTCTGGAGTAATGGGGAGTCCTGAGTGAAAAATCAATAGTTAGAAACTATGCGAGGTTAAAGGTAAAGGCATGGTCGAAGCCAAACAAACTGGAGCTTCAACAGTGATTCAATGAGATGGCTTCAGGTCCAAAGTGACAGTGTTTGGCTAATGCTGAAGGGATTCTACACTTCAAACTTCTTCTACATGGTTGTGCACAAATGCCACAATGAACTCCAAAGAATGATAACACGTAGGAGTCCTAAAACATTGTCATCTAATTTGGTGAACACAAATGCATACAAATGCAAGAGACAGTGACCTAGATTACTAAATATTTGACTCAGGTAAAAATTCAGGAATAAAATAAAGGCTAAATTTCTGCTTTTATTCATCTTAACTTATGCCCAAATTCATCATATGGCTCAGACCTTATCCCAGTGGTGTGTTATCTATGCCCACATTTCTATTTGTTTTAAGATAGGCGTTTGTAAGTCCTTTGTCACCAAATTCAAAGGTAGGGTACTACTGCAAGATTAAAATGCCTGCAACAAAGTACTCTCACATTCATCAAAAATGATTAGCTATAATTTGCATAAAATCTTATTTCATTGTTTTTATTTATCACCCAGTAAGCCACAATCTTATGAAAAACAGCTTTTGAGATACCTCATTAATCAAATTTTTGTTTTATTTAATAAATATTTTATTTTACTTAAACATTTACACATGTAAGCATTTTTAAAACACTAATTTGGTGCTGGGAAAATTGGCTAGCCATAAGTAGAAAGCTGAAACTGGATCCTTTCCTTACTCCTTATACGAAAATTAATTCAAGATGGATTAGAGACTTAAATGTTAGACCTAATACCATAAAAACCCTAGAAGAAAACCTAGGTAATACCATTCAGGACATAGGCATGGGCAAGGACTTCATGTCTAAAACACCAAAAGCAATAGCAACAAAAGCCAAAATTGACAAATGGGATCTAATTAAACTAAAGAGCTTCTGCACAGCAAAAGAAACTACCATCAGAGTGAACAGGCAACCTACAGAATGGGAGAAGATTTTTGCAATCTACTCATCTGACAAAGGGCTAATATCCAGAACCTACAAAGAACTCAAACAAATTTACAAGAAAAAAACAAACAACCCCATCGAAAAGTGGGCAAAGGATATGAACAGACAGTTCTCAAAAGAAGACATTCATACAGCCAACAGACACATGAAAAAATGCTCATCATCACTGGCCATCAGAGAAATGCAAATCAAAACCACAATGAGATAGCATCTCTCACCAGTTAGAATGGCAATCATTAAAAAGTCAGGAAACAACAGATGCTGGAGAGGATGTGGAGAAATAGGAACACTTATACACTGTTGGTGGGATTGTAAACTAGTTCAACCATTATGGAAAACAGTATGGCGATTCCTCAAGGATCAAGAACTAGAAGTACCATATGACCCTGCCATCCCATTACTGGGTATATACCCAAAGGATTATAAATCATGCTGCTATAAAGACACAGGCACACGTATGTTTATTGCAGCACTATTCACAATAGCAAAGACTTGGAATCAACCCAAATGTCCATCAGTGACAGACTGGATTAAGAAAATGTGGCACATATACGCCATGGAATACTATGCAGCCATAAAAAAGGATGAGTTTGTGTCCTTTGTAGGGACATGGATGCAGCTGAAAACCATCATTCTCAGCAAACTATCACAAGAGCAGAAAACCAAACACCGCATGTTCTCACTTATAGGTAGGAACTGAACAATGAGATCACTTGGACTCAGGAAGGGGAACATCACACACCAGGGCCTATCACGGGGAGGGGGGAGGGGGAAGGATTGCATTGGGAGTTATACCTGATGTAAATGACGAGTTGATGGGTGCTGACGAGTTGATGGGTGCAGCACGCCAACATGGCACAGGTATACATATGTAACAAACCTGCATGTTATGCACATGTACCCTAGAACTTAAAGTATAATAAAAATAAAAAAGAAAAAAAACACTAATTTAATCATAACAACAGGACTATCAGATGAGTAAGTAATATTATCCCCATTTAGCAGATATTATCCCCATTTACCTCAAGGAAGCTGAGGCCCACAGAGGCTAAGTAATATGCCCAAGGTTACAAGTTAGTGAGTGGTTTAACAAATAACAGAATTAGAGTGTGTTTTATCAACATTTTCTGAAGGTTCCCCTACACAAACAGTCTTCTTTAATATAATATTAAAAATTCTAAAGTTCTTTCCTGTTGTCCTATTTGATTCTCAACACCCCATGAGGTTAGTCTTAGGTAACCTCATCTGTTTACAGAAGAAGAGACAGGATCCCAGATGTTAGAAGATTTCCCAAGACTGTGCAAGCTGGTAAGAGATCTAATTAGGATATAGTGAGAACTGACTCTTCTGACTCCTCCTAGTTAAATTTCTTGCTACTAATCCACAAATCTAATATGATATTCTGGTTGTCAGCTTGCTAAAATGGCAAGGCCTTCATTAGCCTAAAGATGTCCTCATATAAATAAATGCAACTC
>NW_012103321.1:3144316-3155683 GCF_000951045.1 Mandrillus leucophaeus | reverse complement strand
ACTAAAAAAATACAAAAAACTAGCCGGGCGAGGTGGCAGGCGCCTGTAGTCCCAGCTACTCGGGAGGCTGAGGCAGGAGAATGGCGTAAACCCGGGAGGCAGAGCTTGCAGTGAGCTGAGATCTGGCCACTGCACTCCAGCCTGGGTGACAGAGCGAGACTTCGTCTCAAATAAATAAATAAATAAATAAATAAATAAATAAATAAATAATACAACTCTTGCTACATACAAAACAATTACCTGGTCTCTTGAGCTAATTCTTCTTGGGGAGAGGAGGGTCTACCTATCAGCAACTGAACTCTTTTTCTGGCAGAGATAACTTTCCCTGTTAAAATAACACATTTTCTAGGATGGTCAAGGATGCCAGCTGAACTCTGATGCCCCTTCCCTTTCCTCATTTTTGCCCCACCAAATGGACAACCAAATCCCAAAGCAGGCTCATTCCACTGATGAGTTCTATGACTGCCCTATGCCCTGAAGTGCCAAACCAAGTACCTAGGAATGTGGAAGATGAAAGTTGTAGGAACTTTGGTATTGGTTTTACTTTTGTTGCTTTTGGCTTGTTTGTTTTACTCTCTTCCCTGGTTCCATATCAGGAATTTTCTAGCTCCATGAAATAAGGTAAAAACTTTTCCTTTTCTTTTCTTTTTTTTTTTCTGAAATACTTTTTAAAATACACATTTGATAAACTCTCTCTTATAAAACTACTAGGGTTTTAACTATGTTTTTCAATTATTTCAAAAATTACTTATTGATTCTCATGTTTATTTCTTCTTAATTTTAGTCTTCTATAATTTTTGCATATATGCTCTAAGTCAAGAGCCTAGAGTTTATTATTAAAGGCTTTGTGATGGTAATGCTTTTGTCAATTCATAGGCTTCACATGACAAGGAAGATTCCCATGCAAGGAAGAACCCCTCAGTTCACATCGAGGATGGTGGCTCTTTGAAGGGAAGTAAAGGTCCAGTGAGACCATCCTTGGATGAAAGATTGTGGCATTGAAGCTTTACATGGGATCTCCATCCAGCTCCTTCATGTTATCATTTATTCATTCAATTAGCAGTTTTTTATCATCTACCATGTGCCAGAAATTGTACTAGTTAGGGATTCAAAAAATGAATTAGACTGCTCTCAGGCCATTCATAGTTTAGAGAGTAAGAAAGACACATAAGTGGAGTGGCAAATGCTCAGAACAGCAGTGGAGGTCTCTTAAGGAACAATGCTGTGACTGCACACAGTGCATGTGCACATATATCACAGACCAGGAGCTGAAAGTAGAGATAAACAAATATTTATTATGAGCATTGGTTTCCAAATGATTTTTATGAGTCTGAGAGCAAGTTTTAAAGGCATCCTAGTCCACATATCTGTTTAATTCTACTCTCATTTCCCTCCTGACTATTCAGATAAGCCTTGGCTATATTGCAGTCACCTTTAGCTAAGTAAATATAATTTGCAGAAATCCATTTCTCTTTAAGTGAAAAGTGTGCATGATTATGTCAGTACTTTTATATGTTCATCTGAGGCCATCTTCCCTCCATAAACAAGGTTATTTGCTTTGCTGCCATTTCAGTGTTTCAGGGGGATATTTTTTGTTTTACCTCAAGCTGTTTATCAGTAGGCAAGGAAATCATTCTCTATAGTCCTATGTAATTATGTAGCTCTGGGATCTTAAATAACATTTATAACTCCTTTGCACCTGCTGGAATTTTTCAGGTAAATGGAAGGGATGATTTATCAGTCCTTGTTTCACCTCATATCCATATTGTAGACCCAATTTATGGCTTATCATCCCACCTATCTCAATTTTTATAAGAGCAAATGCCAATATCAGAATAAAGTTTTCCTTCAAACTGAAGGAACCTTCCTACAGGGAATCAGGAACTTTTTCCAGGCCTGTGAGATGGTGGTGTGAGCACTACAGAAACAAGTGGTAGTGACAACTGTGACAACTGTGAGCTGACTGCAAGCTACTGAAGGCAGGGCTATGTGATATCATCTTATACCCTCTGCACCTAGCCCCATGGCTGGCCCACAGTGTAAATGCCAATAAGTGCAGAATGGGATGTATATTTTAATATATTTCAGAGCAGAGTATAACAGTAGAAAGAATTCTAAAGCATTTGTTTCATTATTTTAGTTCAAAATATGTTCACTATTTACTTGCTTTTCAGTTTCTGTAGTAAGAGAACCTAGATCTTCAGTTTTTGAGCTTACCTTTCTGATGTCATCTTACAGTGTAAACCTTGTGCTTTAGTAAACATTATATTTCTGAAGTATTTCTTTGTACCAGGACATTGAAGAAAGGCAAAAAGATTTCATGATTGGTATATGTATTAGTTCTCAATTACTGAATAACAAACTACCTCCAAAGTTTAGTGACTTAAAACAACAAATTTTATCTCACAGATCCTGTGGGTCAGGAATCCAGGCACAGCTTAGCATGCTCCTAAACAAGATTCTGCCTCTGACAAGAGAAAATGGTTCCTGTAGCTTTATCAATCTGTTATATGTCATCAAACACATTCTTGATAGACAGGCTTACATTTTTAAGTAGGTTTTCTACTTTGTAACATTTCTGGAGTTTGGAAATAAACCATTTCCTTCTGTGTCCTGAAGGAAATAGGCAATTGATAACTTTAGTTTTTGTTCCTGGAAAAGGTAAAATGTGACCTTCATAATTGTTGAATAAGCAAACAATCTGGGTTCATTTTCAGGAAGGCTTGTCAGGGTGTTTTCCAAACTTGCAAATATAAAACCCTCCTAGGTGGTAAAGAAAGTCAGTCTATCATTGAGAAACACTTCATATTAATAACAATAATATTTGAAATGGTACTGAATCAAGAAGGCAGAACAAGTGAGTGCTGAGATGGAATTGATTCCCATGCCTTCTCTCAACTGGATTTCCCAAGTTGCAATTCTCATGAATCCTTAAGCTCACTTGGAATCAAGGAGCGGTCCAAAGATGATCATAAAATGGAACAATTTCCAAAGTTGGTAGTGGATACAGACATCTGCCTATGACTACACCAGGTGCAAAGGAGGGAAAAATGAGAAGGCACCAAGGAAAGGGACTGCTACTGTGGCTTTGTATGGTTCTTTGGTCTACACACCTTGACCACACATTGATGATCCTTCCCATGGCCTCCAGGGTCCAAGCACACAGGCTGGCTCTCAGCCACATCTCTGACTCCTCTGTCTCACCCCCTCATTGCAGCCACGCTAGCCTGCTGCCACTGCTCCGAAGTCCCAGCATGCACCCAGCGTTTACTCATCTGAGTCTGGCGTTGCCCATCTTTCTGTTTGGAACACTCTTTCTGCAGGTAGCCCCATGGCTTGTCTCCTGTACCTCACTCAGGTCTCTGCCTAAGTGCCATTTTCCTTGAGAAGTCTTTTCTGACCAAAAAAAAAATTTTCCCCTCTATCAAAAATAGCACTACTGTCACTGTCCAGCCCATACTCTGCTTTATTTTTCTTCACAGCACATAGCTTTAGATATATTATATTTCACAAGTTTATTATTATTCTCCCTTAGTTAAATTATAGGCTCTCAGAGCTGAGAGGTTGACTCTTTCATTCACTTTTGAATTCCTGGAACATGGATCAGTACCTGCACATAGTAAGTACTCAACCAATTTTTGTTGAATAAATGAATGAATTGAATGCTCACTCTGTGCCAGGTATAGTGACCAGCGATTTCCATACATGGTGTGCTAATAACCTTCACAGGAGCTGCCAGGCAAGATCTTGTTACCATTATCTCCATTTTAGGGCTGAAGAACTCAAAGAGGTAATTATCCAAGACTGTCTAGCAAGTAAGTAACTGATATGGATCTTGAGCCCAGGACAGTCTTATTCTGAGCTCTTAGCCAATTAACTTCCTTAAATTAAATGATTATACGAATACAGTCAACCTTGAGATAGTAGCAGAAATTCCTGTCGAATTGTATACATCACAAGGACTTTACCCAGTTCCTACTGGTGAAAATGCCACCTAAGTAAGATAGAACACCACCTCCAGCTTGGCACTGGCAGATTCTGTCAGTGCTATAATTGAATTCCTTGCCTCCTCGGAGTCCTGCCATCTCTCTTGTTCAGGAAGTGAGCTATCAAGAAAAAGTTTTGGAGAATGTTCTCTAATTTGAAAATAAAAGCCAGAAAAACAAACTCTCTTTGTAATTACACGAAGATGGAAAAGGAGGCTATTTAAAACAACACATCAGCTTCCCATGCCAGGAGAAGGCTGACATGTTCCAGCATTAGCCAGGTCAGGTGACTGGCGCTGGGAATGGAGTGCCCAGCAAGCAGATCCTCATTCCAAAAGCCTGTCAATGCCCAGTCTGCAGAAGGAATTTTGAAGATTAGGAACTTGTGCTGGTCTTGGAAGTGGAGTAGTTTTGTTTTGTTTTGTTCTAGCAATTCTTTATTAATCATTTTCTGTATGCCAGGCACCATGCAATACATATTACATGCATTGTCTCCTTAAATCCTCAATAAGAGCAAGGATTTGAATTATCAATGCATTCATCATTTAGAAACACCAATGTTTGCTCTAAATATTAGCAACTGAATGTGCAGTGGTCATTCTACATCAGTCTATATGATTTCTGATGCCAAGCTACTCTGGATTCCTTCCCAACAGTATGTATTGTTAAACATTTTTCTACCCATGGATATATTTTAAACAAACCCCTTTAAGCTTTTCTGTCTAGTGGTCGGCTGTGGTGGCTTATGCCTGTAATCCCAGCACTTTGGGAGGCCAAAGCAGATGGATCATCTGAGGTCAGGAGTTCGAATCAAGACCAGCCTGGCCAAACTGATGAAACCCCATCTCTACCAAAAATATCAAAATTAGCCGGGTGTGGTGGCAGGCACCTGTAATCCCAGCTACTCGGGAGGCTGAGGCAGGAAAATCACTTGAACCTGGGAGGTGGGGGTTGCAGTGAGCCAAGATCATGCCATTTGCACTCCAGCCAGGGGACAAGAGTGAGACATCGTCTAAAAAAAAAAAAAAAAAAAAAAAATTCTGTCTAGAAATGGTGAGTTCTTTTTGAAACTGTTCATGAGCATTTCACTAATGCTTTAAAAATCCTTTCTAAAATTGTGCTTTGAGCACTTGGATTTAAATTTGGGCTTTTGCTACCACATAGCTGAGGACACTGAAGGAGCGTGTGCTAGAAACAACAGGGGTTTCTACCATGCAACGACCTCTGTATGATTGGGCTCCTTTCACTCTCATTTTCACTCACCAGCCCATCTAAAGGCATCCGCTGCAGTACTTACCGAGGTATTGACCGTCGATGAGCGGGGGTGGAAAGGAGCATGCTAGAATCTTAGAGGAAGGGTCCTGGAGACTCAGAGAAATCCCATAGCACTGGGCCCAACACCCTCTGGGCAGAGTCACAACAGTTTCAAAGAACATGGATCACTTTTTAGTGAAATATAAGTATAAGACTTAAGGACACAACAGTTCCCATTTAAAAGGGAATGGGGGCAGGTAGGTTAGGATCAAAAGCTGCTGAGATAGAAAAGTCAATAGTAAATAAACCTTCAGTAATGAGCCAACAACCAGACGGCCCCTCTCACTTTTCTTAGAAGCCAGCAGAGAGCGGTGTTGTCATGCACATGTGCTCATTCGCATCCAGCCTGTCTGAGCTCAAGTTAGTCTTCCTAGAAAAGGATTTGATACAGGGAAGACAGTTTAAGGCAAGGTGGAAAGCACTACATGCAGTCAGGAGATTAGGTTTTAACCCCAGCTGCACAGTTTCGCAAGTCACTCTTTGTGAATCAGTTTGGGGTCTATTAAATGTATTGAATGGGGCAGAGGAGGGCTGGACTAGTAAAAAAATGGCATTCCGTTTATTGAGTATTTCCTGTATACCAACTTCGTGCTAGGTCCTTCCAGCAGCAGGAGTTCAAATTGGATCTCTGCAGCACATTTAGTATCCATGTGATTTGGGGGCAAGTTACTAATCTCTTTAAACCTCAGGTTCCTTACCTACAGATTAGCCATAATAGATCCACACAGGATTCTTCTGAGGATTAAACTAAGTAAATGCACTCAGCGCAGCGGCTGGCACATGTAATATTGGCAACTATTGTCATTTACTAGTTCCGTTTCATCTTCACAACAATCTTGCAAGGTAGTTAGTACACTTTTCCCATTATATAAATGAGGAAACTGAGGCTCAGGGAGTTTCAGAATTTACTTATGGTGACCCAGCTCAAAAGTAGTATAATCTGGATTTTAATCCAGTTGCAATCTTTCTACTATATTCTACTAAACATTCTTTATTCAAAATGTTGACATGTACAATGCATTTTTCTTTATTAAAGTCATCATTCTGCATTGTAGATCATTCAAACTTATTTCTCCTGTCTAACTGAAACTTTGTGTTGATTAATCAACATCTCCCCTTTCCCCATTCACCCCCATTCACCCCATCTCCTAGTCTCTGATAACCATCATGCCACTCTCTAATTCTGTAAGTTTGACTGTTTCAGATTCTACATATAGGTGAGATCGTACACTATTTATCTTTCTATGCCTGGCTTATCTCACATAGCATAATGTCCTGCAGGTTTATCCATGTTGTCACAAATGACAGAATTTCCTTCCTTGTTAAGGCTGAATAGTATTTCATTTAACCATTCTTAAAGATACAACACACTGTGTTTTAACTGTTCCATCTTTTTGGGCTATAATTTAGCAATGGAAATAATCCATTTGGAAGGGGAGACAGACTGGCATTCATAAGATATTTGAAGCTAAGCAAGCCTTGCTAGGGTCAGAGCAAGCTGGAAGTAGAGTCAGCTTTAAAACTTGCAGTTTGATATGAAATGCTGTAAACCATGCTCTTAGCAGCTTTTTCTTGTTTTGGCCCACTTTTGTTCACCCCTCAAAGTTTTTGTTGAAACTAATCCCCTTAAGAGGACATAAGTCACCTTTTATCAAAAGATCTCTAAAGGTGCAGAGTTAAGCCAAGGGCTATTGAATAAAGTCTGGAAATGCCATTCAGAAAGTTTCTGCTCCACCAATGCATTTGAGACTCTTGCTCTTCAGCCAGCCAGGCACATGGAAGCTCCCATGTGGGCGGGGGACATCCCACGGCCGGTTTGAGTCACACTTCACTTCCCACCTTGGAAAGGATGAAAGCCACCATTTATGCCTGCCTCCATATTCCCATCGCTGTGCTTAGCACCCAACATGTATTGTTTTCAACTCTCTCAGCAGCCCTGCAATGTTTGTATTGTCATTCCTGGTTGGTAGTTGAGGAAACAGAAGCTTAAAGGGTGGTGAGTCCCATAAGTAAGTGACTGAATTAAAGATTTGCAGTCAAGATTGTTAGACTCCAAAATCCACTGCCCTTCCACCCCTCCATTTCACTTCATGGCTTGGCCTCGGAAGTGGACTCTATTCTGCAACTCAAGCAACTCCATTTCTTTGGAAAGTCATTGGACTGGGATTTTGTAATCAGCATTCATTCTCACCCCTTTTTTCTGCTTTCTCCTGAAAGAAGCCTGGAATACTTTTGCCTATACTCCCTTGTGCCAGGGTTCTGGATAAAATTTGCATTCTGGATGCAATGAGATGCATTTCATTCAACTTGAAAGTGGAAGCTATTCTCCTCCTCCCAGCCTTGGCACAGAGGCATGGGCTGCCCAGAGAAAAGTTCGTGCCACGACCTCCATGACCTCTTCCTGGTTCCCATCTCGATGCCAAGGAGGTTCTGTGAATTTGGAACCAGTTTTCTGTAGATCCATTTCCTCTGGTATCCTCAGAGTCAGCACCTCTCTGACTCTGTAGCACAATTACGTCAGGGAGCCTGAAAGCTGAGAGCAGATGCCTAGCCTTTCCAATAATTTTGTAAGCACATAAATCTCTGCTTGAAATCCTTCAAGTTGTTTCCAGTTTCTTGTCTGAACATTGACCAGTGTTGTCCTTACCTTCTTCTGCATGCTTCTTTTCTTGTAAATGCTATTTAACTATAAGTTTACTGCTGGATCCCAGGTCCACCCTCCTTGTCTTCTTACTTAAGACATTTCCTGGGATATCATGTATCTATGACTTCAGTTATCATCCACGTGCTGATAACTCCTAGTTTAATATTTCCAGCCCAGACCCCTATTGTGAACTCCAAATTCTGACAGCCAAATCTAGACTGCACATGTTCGCATGACTATCTTACGTGTATCCTGCCCCAACTACTATTGCTGTGCAGCAAACTACCCCCCAAAGCTTAGCAATGTAAAATAACCATTTTATTATGCTCATGGGTTTGTGTGTCAGGATTTCAAAGAGGACACAACAGAGATGCCTGGTCTGTAACGCATCATGCCTGGGAACTCAGTTGAGAAGTTTCAATATTCAAATTTGACAATTTGGACCTAGAACTCATCTGAATATACCTTCTCTCGCATGTCTGGTGAGATGATGTTCCTGTTAGCTGGGACCTCCACTGGGATATTGGCTGGAAGACTTGCACAGGGCCCCTCCATGTGATTTCTCCACATGGGCTAGTTTGGACTTCCTCACAATATGGCAGCTGTGTCCTGAGAGTAAGCATCCCAAGAGAACAAAATAGAAGTGCATAGAATCTTTATGTTCTTGCCTTGGAGGTTACATAGCATTGATTCCACCATTTTCTATTGTTCAAGACAGTCACAAAGGCCAACCCGGGCTCAATAGAAAGGATTGTAGACCCCCCCGCCCCCATCTCTCATGGTGGACATGTCAAAGTCACATTGTAAGAAAAGCATGTGGAATACAAAACAAGATTTGAACCATCTCTGGAAAATACAATCTACCACACTTCTGAAATGCAGTACTTTCAAAATAAAAAATGTTATCTTTCCTGCCTCCCTAGTATGCCCTCTCCTTATTTTTTGCCTTAGTGAATAATGCTCATTATTATTTAGGTGTTATTATTTTTTATTATTACAGAAAATGCCGTTATCCCTCTGTCGCTTGAGCCAGAAATTTGGAAGTCAATATAGAATCCTACCCTACCCAGTCACACCAAAACTCCCGCCAAACTCACTTAATTTATTACCCAGTTCTTCTAATGTTGCCTTCTAAATATATCTGAAACCCATATGTCTTAGCCTGTTCTGTCTGTATAACAAAATACCACAGACTATAATTTCTAATAAACAAAAATTTATTTCTCACAGTAACAGAGGTTGAGAAGCCCAAGACTGACATCTGGTAAGGATCTTCTTGATGCATCATCCTATGGCAGAAGGTAAAAGGGCAAGAGAGGGCAAAACAGAGAGACAGAGTTAAAGTGGGTGGAACCCCACCTTTTATAATGCAATAATGGCACTAATCCATTCACTCTACCCTCATGGCATAATCACCACTCTTTAGCCCTCACCTCTCAACACTGTTGCATTGGGAATTAAGTGTCCAACACATGCTTTTTTGGGGACACATTCAATCCACAGCACCATCCCCTCCTTTTATCCCTGTTGCCTTAATTCAGGCCATCAAATTCAGCACCATCTTTCTCCTTGTTTCTAGCTTCCCCCTCTCCACCAACTTCCAGCCTCTAACCAATTGCATGAGCTGCTGTCAGAGTCATTTTCTAAAATTCCAACCTGATCAAGTGAGGCCTTTTCTGCTGAAAACCTTTCAATGCTCACAAAATTTCCTAATTTGCTATGGCAAGACATCTACATCAGCTCCTGCTCTACCTCCATTCTCACACTGAACTCTCTGACAGAGCCACACTTACTCTCCAACCATATGAAACTATTTGTAGATCCCCCAAACTCACTGAGGACCCTTATACCACTGCAAAACCCTTCTGTATGGAACTCTCTCTGCTCTCTTTTTTCTGTCTATCTTCTTTTTGTCCTGCAAGAACTCAACTAGGTAATTTCCTCTCCCAGGCAACTTCCATAGTATCTCTTTGTTCTTTGCTTACTTTTTCTTCATATTTGGCCAAACCATTAGCTTTCTTTGATTTTGGCTACCTTCCAATTCTGATTGCTTTGACGATATTATGTTATATAGAACTTTAAAGCTGAAAGGAACCTCAGCGATCATGTAACCAGACTCTCTTAACCCCTACTCTCCCTCTAAAGAGAGCATTTTACAGTCTGTATCCTTATCACCTCAGTGCCTGGTGTGCAGTAGTTGTTCATTATGTTGTTTAATTGAATAAATGTCCAAAGTTTTATAGCCGAGTTCAGAGGTTATGATTTTGGAAACCATACATGATTGTCAACTTGGTTTGAGTTGCCTAATCAGGAGGAGGCAGGTTGAGAACTTTCACTTTGGGCCTCTGTGAAAACATAATCCTCCCTCCCAGAGATGCAGGAATCTCGTTTTAAAATGAGATTTCTCATTTTTAAAAGACCTTCAGTTTCCTATTATTGATTTCTCCAATGAAGACATTATTCATGTATGACTCAAGTGTTTTCTGGATCCATCTAATTTTTTTCTAATTTTAAGCCTTCTTCCTAAAATAAGAAAAAAAAAAAAATCACAGGATTTATGGTGACAAGGAAGTTACTCCAAAAATCCAAACCAAGAAAGATCTTGTTTTCTCTCTTATTTTCTCAAAAGTATTTAATACCTTCTTATAATGTTACTAAAGGCAGAGTTTTATATGGACCAAGAAAACCACAGCACGTCTTCAAAGTAAATGTAGATGTGTTCGTTCATATTTTATAAACTAGCCATCCACATCCCTAATAAATAAAACATTTACAAGCTTTTAGATTCCACATCTAGCTCTTTAATCTAAGAGCTTTCTTGATGAAGGCAAGAAAGGTGTTGAAATAGTAAAGTGATCTTTTTGTTTCCCAGAATAAAAAAGAGATTAAGTGTTAAAAAACAGAAGAGAGAAGGTAGTAACAAGGACACTTCGTTTCTTTCCTTCTTCTGCCTTCTATAGCAAAGAAAAAAGGCAAGATCATCTCTATTGTGACCACCAGCATTTATCAGGTTTGCCTGCTGTCACTGTAATGATATATAGTGTTCTAAAAGGGAGAATCCCAGGAAACTACTTAGATCACTCTTTGTAGTAGAATCAAGGAAGCAGTGATAACTTTTCCTATAGCTAGTTCCAACTATGCTTTAAATCTAAAATGTAGAAAAATATTTAATTCTTATGAGATTGGAAGAAAAGGCCAAGAAGTATTACAGTGGCTTTTTAAAAATTATAATAACTTATACTGGGTAATTCAAAAATATAACACTCATACATTGTAAAAAATTTAGAAAACATTGTTTAATACCAATAGAAAAACTCCCATAATCACATTACCCAGAGATAAATACTGTTAATATTTTAGTGGTTTCTCTCTCACTTCCTTTACTTTGTGTGTGTGTGTGTGTGTGTGTGTGTGTGTGTGTGT
>NW_012103321.1:3082454-3143791 GCF_000951045.1 Mandrillus leucophaeus | reverse complement strand
TCATTCTGTCACCCAGGTTGGAGTTCAGTGGCACAATCTCGGATCACTCCAACCTCCACTTCCCAGACTCAAGCAATTCTCCCAACTCAGTCTCCCGAGTAGCTGGACCACAAGTACCTGCCACCACACCCAGCTAATTTTTTTTGTATTTTTGGTAGAGATGGTGTTTCATGATGTTGCTCAGGCTGGTCTGAAACTCCTGGGCTCAAGCCATCTGCCCACTTTGGCCTCCCAAAGTACTGGGATCACAGGCATCAGCCATTATGCCCAGCCAGGTTTATTTGGCATTAGTGGCTGGCCAAGCTACTTTGGGTGGGAGTTGGGAGAAGACTGAGCAACCAGGTGGTACAAAAATCTGGCAATTTCTACCCAACACTAGGCATCTACCAGTTACGCTGCATTTTCCAGCAGGTGTGAAAAAGTAGGGGGACACAACCCTGGTGGGGCACCCCTACCAGAGTTTCGGTCTGGGACTTGGCCTGCTCTGGTCTGAGCAGATTGTATGACTCTGTTGTCAGCATTCTTACAGAAAAAGAGAATTTCCTCCTTCCTTATAAATACAAATTGCCCTGTTAAAAAATAAATTCAATAGACCAAAACATGGACTCATAAAAAATAAAGTGGAATATGACTATTCACATTTTAAAAGGATCCTTTGTCCAAATCACTTCCTTCTGAAAAATTTTCCAAACTCCCATTGCTCTTGATACAGAACTCCTTAATATAGCATTAGGGTCTTTAAAATCAGGATTATCTCCAACTACTTCCATCCCTCCGTACACAGTACCTCATACTCAAATTTCACCCAACTACTAGCTTTTTCTTTGGAAATGCTATGAAAGTTACACTTTGCTTCATAATATTGTCTATGTCTTTGATGCCATGCTCTTCCTTTCACTTGCCCCAGTTGGAAAAATCCCACTCATCTCTTAAATTCAGCTTTGTGTATGTGTGTGTGATAAGGAATTTACCCTTGCCCTCTGGGACCCTGGTGTGTCATGCCTGGTAGGAGTAGTATCTTTGTTTGCCTGGGGCCTTGGTTTATGCAGAATAGTCTGACATAGTCTGACACTGAATTTAGTGTATAGGCTGGCCACACTAAACAATATTTAGAGTGGGGGCTGTCCAAAAGACCAGCGCTACAAGGTAGGGTGGAGGCTTTGAGCCACATGGTATTTGTTGACTTGGAAACTGAGGTCAACTATATGGGCAATCAATTAATTATGCCTATGCGATGGAGCCCCAGTAAAAACTCTGTTGAGTCTCCCTAGGTGACAATACTTCACACCACACATTGATGTTGTCGCACATCAGTGCCGAGAAAGTGAAGCTGTCCATGACTGAGCAGGCAGAGGACAATGGAATCTCTGTGTTCAGTACTTCCCCAGGCTCTGCTCTATGTACTTGACTACTTTTTCCCTGCCTGATTTCAATCTGTATCCTTTCTCTGTAATAAACTGTAACTGTGAGGGTAGCAGCTTTCAATGAGTTCTGTGACCTTCTAGAGAACTATCAAAACTAAAAGTGGTTTTGAGGACCCCCTGAACTTGCAATTTGAGTCAGAATTGAGGTCAGCCTTGTGTAGACTGTGCTCCCTGTAACTTCATGGTTTAACTCTCACAGTGTGGCCTCCCCTAAAGAGACTCTTCTGACTTCTCCAGGCCCCTCCTCTGGGCCCCATGCCTTTTCATACCATATAATAACACTTATTTCAGGATTTATGCTTATATTAGTTTCCTATCATCACACTTGGTGGCTTAAAGCAGCACACATTTATTATATTATAGTTCTAGGGGTCAGAATGTCAGAATGGGTTTTACTGGAATAAAAAACCAAGCTGTGAGCAGGGCTGTGCTCTTTCTAGAAGCTATAGAGAAGAATCTACCCTTTGCCTTTTCTGGCTTCTAGAGGTTGCCTACATATTTTGGCTTGTGGTCTCTTCCATAATTCAAAGCTAGCGGCACAGTACACTGAAATCTCTCTCCTATTCTGACACTCCTGTTGCCCTCTTATAAGGACCCCTGCTATTACACTGGGACCATCCAGATAATCCAGGATAATCTTCTCAAGATTCTTAGTTGAACCACATCTGCAAACTCCCTTTTGCCATGTAAGATAACACATTGACAGTTTGGGGGGATTAACACAAGGACTTCTTTGGAGGGGTCATTATTCTGTTTACCACAATGCTTGATTTTTTAATCCAAAATTCACTTCACAGTTTATTTATATATTGTAAACCCTCTATTTGCATTAAAGTAACTAACAATAATTACAACGACTTACTTGGGAATTATTGTTGAGATTCCTTAATCTATCGACAATGGCAACTATAGGGTCATGTAAAGATCAACTGAGACAATTAATATAAATCACTAAGAACAGTACCTGACACATAAAAACTACACAAATAATGTTAGTTGTTTATTATTATTATTATTATTATTATTATTAGCATGGCTATTATTGTTATTATTACTATTATATATCTCTTGTAAGTAACGATGGGGCAAAGTATGGTAACAGTCAAAATGTCTTCCTGAAAGAGATAAAAAGTCAAATCTTCACTACAGATTTTAGAAAGGGTGCAAGAAGCAATAGGGTCTATGGGAAAGGAAGAATGGCAATAAGTTGGAGGCAATTTATTCATTTAATAATCTTACCTTGGAGTATTTATCCATATCCAGTGTATATGGATTGTTCAGAGCAGTTTGTAAGCAGCATTGAAGCAAAGCAGAAGGCAGAAAGATTAACACTGCCTTCTTCTAGTCGACTAGTGGGTCTCAAGCTGGTGGAGAGAGGAGCCTGCCCTCTGTGTGAAGAGGGACAGATATAATTCCCACAGAGCTTCTTCAGAAGCTCGCCCACACCCTCCAGGTTCCTACCTACCCCACTGCCTGTTCAAAGTCTGGGGACAAAGTGAATAAGGATAATGATGTGAAAGTAAATACAACATGCTAGCAATTACTCCTAGGTTCTGTCCTTTCATAAAATCTAAGAAAATTGCACTTTAAATGTCTATATTCATAATGCAGCTGTGATATATTCATTCTGGTATTACTTTTTTGTCTGTCTTGAATTTTAAAAAAGGTGCATTTCATTGGAGAACAGTACATTTTTTATTTTAAGTGGAATAGAAAAAAATTGATTTTTTCTAAGCCCTAATTGCAAACATGTCAAATAACATGTCACATTTAAAGGCTGTCATGGGAGCCAAGCAGTGTAATTGTATATGGACAGTGCTATCTAATTTAGCTGAGTTAGGATGATTTACTAGGATGTTTTGCTATTGGTTGCATTATTTAGATCTTTGATAATCTTCTTCTTTTCAGTGGTAATCTAAATCTGGAAATGTTCACTTTTTTTGGCCTCGAGAGGTCATTTTTGTCAATCAGATTATCTGCATGCACCAGGAACTGAGCCTGAAATAAAAGGTGCAGAAAGAAGAGTCCCAGCAGGCTAGGAGTTTACAAAGCAGAACACTGGTGTATCGGCACAGGATAAATGTGCTGGTCAGGGCTTTCTGGGGTTTGTTTGCATGTGTTCTATGGAACTCTGTAATTGTGGAAAATTCATGACCAAATTTATTTTTTTCTCTCAAAGTCCTTTGATTTCCTAATATTTCTTAATAAAATATTAATTCAGGTCAAAGCATTAGTTTGCCAAACTTGGATAGGGTCGCAGCATATTCAATACAATTTGTTTTCGATAAGAATTGAGAGCAAGCTATTTCTAAGTCACATCTATGTGGTACGTTAATATGTTTTTAAATCTTTGAACTTGATCCGTGTAAATGTGTCACTGTGTTTATGGGCTTACAGCCCTGTTATGAGAACCTCTAGGCTTATAAAATGAAAGTATGCTTTGCCACAGTTGAGGTGCTCATAAATGCATTAGTACCCATGGCTGTGGTTTGGAACTTTTCACATCAGGCATCCACATCCCCTTTCATCAATTCCAGGCTTCATGCTACATGCAAGCATAGATGTGAACGTCAATATTAACTGTCCGAGGAAAAAGCAGCAGCCTAGTCAAAGGCAGCTGGTGCTTCATGAAAAAGTCTGGGAAAACAACCCATAAATAACTACATTATGATACATACTGTAGCTACCAACACACTTTCTTTCTTCTAAATTTGTAGTGGACTTTCAATCTGGAAATTGTCATGTTGACAACGAAAGTCTTCCCATGAACAATTCATAACCTGGAAACTAGCTTTTAAGGTAGCTAGGTTTGTTAACATCTGCAACAACTTGAAAAGGTGTTTTTTATCTGAGAGAAAGGAAAAATGGTCTATGAAAGGAAATCCTTTAAATAATGAGGTAGGTGGCTCTGGACATCCTGTAGCTATGGAACTATTTGCTGAAGCACACTATGGAAAATACAAAGATTCTAGTTCTATACCACTAGTAAGTCTATCAGTAGCCTCAATATTATCACGTAGTGATAAGCAGATCTTGAGAAGGAAGAAAAGTAGAATTTTTGAAACTACAATTAATGAAAAAGTGGATTAAAGCACTGAGTGAAAAACACTCATACATATATTCCTTATCATTTAACTTAGGACACAGACATGTGCCTTTGTCCATTTTTTTCATTTAATGCTATTCATTAACACTGTGTATGCACTAATTGCAATTCTTTGTTGACTTTATTGGCACACCAGACCCAGAATGCATCATCTGTCATTTCTATTTCCAGTTTCTTTAAAACACAGTGAGAAATTTGAGAGTTTGTGATGTAATCTTAGTCCAAGATCCATCTAAATTTGTATGACATATTTTTCCTTTTTTCATAGTTTATCTTACCTGTACTATATTTGAGGGAAGTTGTTTTAACCAACATGTTGTACCAACACTGCAAAACTCTCACTGCTCTTTCATTCAGGCCATTTCTCAGCCTTGTTTATGTAGCAACTTTGAGAGAGGAGATAATGTCTCCTCCCAGACAAAGGGTAGGCTTGCTTACTGCTTGCTATAAAAGAGAAAGATTCTCTAAATTCAATATTACTCATCTACAATACAAACTAAATGCATTTGTAGCATCCATGGTGCCCATCACATTGCCCTAGTGAGGCTTAGAAGCAAGAGAAACTAATGCAAATATGCTGACGCTCCTGTTGCTTGCAGTGCCATGAATAATACTCAAAGCAGGTTTATGCTGGTTAAGATGATTATGTACAATCAGTCTAGACAGCACATACTATGTAAATAAAGGGCAATACTTATGTCACTTTAATAAGAGTGAGTGAGTTGAAGCTGATTACATCATATAAATAAAGATCATCATGAAAAGGGGTAATAACCATATAATTGGTCCCAAAATAAAACTTCATGAATATAAAAGAAAATTAGATATGCTCTTCTATTCTTAAATTGGTTCTTTAATAATAGTTGATTCTTAGTATTTTCCAGAACAATTAGGCAACCTTCAATAGGATTTTTAGGAGTGTTAACAATCCCACCGTGCCATAGTCATTTGCTTGGTCAAGTCTAGATTTGATTCCTATTAGATGTCACAACACACAAACAAAAGTAAAGACTTTTAAGAGAGTATAGGCAAGAGTTGCCCTATAACATTCCTTCCACATAAAATCATCTGTTTTCCATTGGATATAACCAAATTAAACTGTGAGGAAAATGAAAGGGCATAGTTTCTTCTATCCAACTACTTACTACATTTCATGAGCATAATATTTGTCTCCTATTAAAAGCATTCATTTCTGGATGCCATCAACACTGCATGCCATCAAATTATACTTGTTTGATTTGATTTTTATTAAATCAAAATTATTCACTTTATCTATTAATTACAAATGTTATAGGTATGTGTTGTAGAAAATGAGGACTATCCAGAACAATACAAGGAAGGAAATTATCAATGATCTTCACCATTACAGTATAGTCACTACAACTTGATTGGGCATTTAGGTTGTTCCCAATTTTTTTGCTATTATCTTCTTAAATGTTGTGTATTAAGATAGCACTGTAGGCCAGGTGCAGTGGCTCACACCTGTAATCCCACTTTGGGAGGCCAAGAGAGGAGGTTTACTTGAGCCCAGGAGTTCAAGAGCAACCTAGGCAACATAACAAGAATCTGTCTCTACAAAAAATAAAAAAATAAAACTTGCCAGGTATGGTGGTGCACACTTGTAGTCCTAGCTACTCAGAAGGCTCAGGTTGGAGGATAGAGTGAGCCTGGGAGATCAAGGCTGCAATGAGTCATTATCACACCACTGCACTCCAGCCCAAACAATGGAGCAAGACCATGTCTCAAAAAAAAAAAAAAAAAAAAAAAAGGCACTAAAGCACATAAACCTTTTATATCTCAACAGGTTAACGCAGTAGAATTTTAGAACTTTATTTATTGCTCATGTACTATCCCAACCAGTGTTTCTGATCATCAGGTGACTGTCTTCCAAATGATGATCCAGTGATGCGAGATCCTTTCATATCATGCTTCCGCCATCTTTAACATATGGCTTCCAGGGTCACCATGGAAAGCGAAAGAGTATAAACACTCCTCAGTAAGACTGGAAGTGGCACACATCACACATCACTTCTGCTCACATTCCATTGGATAGAGCTTAATCAGATGGCCACCTCTAACTACAAGGAATGCTATGACATATATGTTAGCTGTGTGTCCTGGAAGATGAGGAAACAGGCTTGCTGGTTAGTTAACCATTTCCACTACATGTTGGTTGTACATAATCCTTGTGGGTAAATCTTCTCAAAGTCTTAATTGTATCTTTAGAGAAATTTCCAGAAATGAAGAATAATTTTATTATTTTACAAATATTTTGAACATATATCAGATTTCTAACTTCTCATCACAGCCTTAAGAGATAGATTGAATATGTTCGGATTCTTATCAGGAGTCTTGGTTTACTTGCAGCTGTAGGAAAAAATCATGAATTGGCAGACTTTATGCCCTGTGATCACTTTCTTGATAATAAAACATTGATTAGAAGCTAGACTTTTTTAGGTAAATGTGTGTGTGTGTGTGTGCCAGAGCATAGTTAAATATAATGTGTAAATGCATTCCAGTTATTTTTAGAGGCATATTCACATTTCTACAAAATTTTAGATGTAAGAGAATCACTTCCTTAAATATAAATTTCTTCTGAAAAATTATTTTAAAAATTTAATCTGCCTATAACAACTTAAAAATTCAAATATGATACTTTTGAATTTGTAGTTTCTTATTCATACATACCAAAAGTCATCCTGAAATTATGTTCTATTCTGTATATATTTTCTACCATTCATAATCAACAAAAAATAAGCAGCAAAAAAAGGCAGATTCTAACAAGGGTGAATATAATTCCCTGGAATCTAAAATATAAGTTGCTGTTAACAGTGCTTAATATATATGTTTGCATGTTTCCTCCACCATGAAATCTGCTCCCTTGTGCCTTCTCAATTGTTCACAAATTTGATAATTGCATTTACTTCTTTTTGACAATTTTCTCTAGCTTTTCTTTGAATTATTATATGTTTACTTAAATTATTTATAAAATGGATATTTCCATACAGTTTACTGGATTCTTTTCTTCCTCAGTACTAAATATGGCATTAACTTCTTTTCTATAGTTCCTCTTTAAAGTGATGGTTAACACTTAACAATAATCCTGTCTTGAAATAGAAAATACGGTTCAGAGACTTGAACCAAATGAAATATCGATTCAGGTTGGAGAATATTTTGATGTTTTAGTTTTGTTACAGTTCAGTTGTTTTAGAAAATATGTAGGTTTGGATTTAGTTCAGACTGGTTCACTGGGTTTTTTGTTTTTAATGGATTTGATTTATAGTTCTGTAAAAAGTTTAATATTGGGTTTAGGTCAGAGAGGACACATTCAGCAAAGTAGTTGTTTGTTTCCAATTTTGGTTCATGGATCATTACAAGGCCTTGGTGTTGTAGTTCTTTCCAGAGCCACAGCATGAAGTTTGCACTTCACTATGGAGTCTTCCTTTAAGAATACAATAGATGTTATTCACTCCCAGAATTGTGACCACTCACATTAGACCTCACGCTATTATACACATCATATGTGACACAGAAAGATAGAAAAAAGTTGCATGTTGGGGAAATACTTGAGTCTTAAGCTATGACAGCATTTTTTCTTTATTTTCCTACATATGTATAGGAAATTTCCTATAATCTCACATTTCAAATATTTACGGCCTAAATTTTCAATTGATTTCTTCTTTTTTGTCTATTTAACCATGCTATTTAGCAAGTTTTGCTTTCAGAATTTTGTGAACTTTTAGGAGACTCAATGAAAACCTAGTGCCCTAATCAGTTCCATCTTTTCGCTCTTATTTTAATGTCTAAATGTGGCAAAGGATTATCAAGTTATTAAGTAGAAAGGTAGTTGTAGTAATATTCTTCTAGCCTAGGAATGTTTTATACAAAGCTACACTTTAAAATATTGGTGGGTTTGTCATTGAGTATAATAATATTTAAGGTGAAGAAAGAGGGCAAAATCCTCTCACTAGAAAAACTCTTTAAAGGCTGGATAAATAGTAAGGAGTGTGTTTAATACAACTAATTTATAGATAAATGTGGTGCCAAGCTAGAATACATTAACAAGGTAAGGCTTCAGGGTCTCTAGGTAAGATAATATATTGCTTTCATTAAAAAGCAATCTGCATGGACGATATCCACCACCACTGGAAACTCTGCAGCTGTCACCTTTATCAGGGGAACAAGAGCAAGCCACTACATTTTAATCACTGGAGTTTGTCAGGAACGAAAAACAGCCAGCTTCCCACAAATCAACAGACATGTATCCTGATAAGGGAAGTGCACTGGAAAAGGACAGCTACATACCACATGACACCACCTATTCTAGGGTGATCAAAGCTCCGTAATTGTTGAAGATAAATCTACTGAATTGGGCTTTAGGATGAAATAGTTGTCTTTGAACAAAGTAGACACATACTTATACAAATTACCCAAGACTTAGAACGCTATTAGATCTGAGTATATTTTGCAATGTGGGAAGGAATGGGTGATAGAATGGCAAAGCGTGGGGGCATCTTCACACTATACTTGTTCCAATAACTCATTTCTGGCTATATGATCCGTTAATCAAATTAAGAAGATATCATGAAAAAATTGGAATAAGAGTCAGTCACAGCAAGACATCTGAGTGGAAACAAGACACTTACATAAATGAGACAGAAATGGGGAATTATTTTTTGACATGCTCATACCTCTTATACCTGCACTTAGGGAAACAGCGAGACTAGCCCCAGCCCAACAATGCCATCCCAGCCCTGTTCCAGTTCCTCTGAATGTAAGTCCTCACAATGGAGCTCTTTGTTCAAGGTGGCCTGAGAGGGTCTTTGTACTTTCAATATAAGAACCTAACTTTAAAAAGAAAATGTTACAAACAAGCAACAGCAAAGCAAAATCTGAATATATCTAAACACTACCATATCTTTAAGGACTGTTGCATCATAATGAAAACGCTGACTATAAGCTAGAAATGCAGAGTTGGCCAAAGAGAGGTTAAAATGTATGAATAAGGGTGCCTCGAAACCAACCACAGCTTAAAGATCAGCTTACAGCTGAAGTGAAGATCAACTTACAGCTTACAGCTAAAGACGATGAAACGTGTGAGGATAAAATAGGGTGGGGAAAAGGGGATCTGTTACTCATAGAGGGAGAAAACAAGAAACTGAAGTCTAGCTTTGGAAGCCATCCAGAGTCACAACCTAGGAGACTGTGATCTATTTTTATAACTCACATAGGTCTATAGTCTCTGGCTTAAATTATACTTGTTGAATGCTAGCTACCCAAATATCACTAGAATGATCTGTTAAGAAGACAAACCTGAGTTTATTGCTTATCAAAAGAGAACATCAACCTCACAGACTTTATTGTTATTATTATTATTTTTTAGAGATAGGGTCTTGCTCTGTCACCCAGGCTTGAGGGCACTGGTGTGATCATAGCTCCCTGCAGCCTTGAACTCTCAGGCTCAAGCAACTGTCTTGTCTCAGCCTCCCAAGTGTCTGGGACTACAGACACTGCCACCGTGCCGGTCTAATTTATTTTTATTTTTAGTAGATACAGGGTCTTGCTATGTTTCCCAGGCGGTTCTCGAACTGCTGGCCTCAAGTGATCCTTCCACCTCAACCTCCAGAGTAGTTAGGATAATAGGCATGAGCCACCATGCCTGGCTACAGACTTTTTAAAAAAAATTATAAATTAAGGTGAGATTCATGTAACATAAAGCAAACCGTTTTAAAGTATACAATCCAGTAGCATTTGGTACATTCATAATCTTGTACAACCATCACCACTATTCTCATTTCAAAGCATTTTCATCATCCCCAAAGGAAATCTGACAACTATTAAGCAGTCACTCCCTATATTCCTACCACCACCACCCAAACCGCTAGCAACCACCAATCTGCTTTCTGTGTCTATAGCTTTGCCTACTCTGGATATTTCACACACATGGAATTATACAACTTATGACATTTTATATCTAGATTCTTTCACTTAGCATAATGTTTTTGAGGTTCTTCCATTTTACAGCATGTATCAGTACTTGGTTCCTTTCCTATGACTGAATTGTGTTCCATTATGTGGATAATCACATTTTGTTTATTCATTCTTCCATTGATGGGCATTTGAATTTTTAGGTTTGTCTATTTGTTTTCAGCTTTTGGCTGTTGTGAATAACACAGACTTGAGGGAAGGGCAAGGTCTGGTTTATTGGAATTGTGAAGCCTGGGTTTAAGGTTGGCCTTTCAAAGTGGAGACTTGAGTAGGATTCGGTAAGGATCATGACATAATAGTTTGGGATTGGTAGAAACGGCAAGCATTTTGAGGCAAGGGTTCAAGGAGTGTTGGATATGAACTACCTATTGATGCCTTCTATTGAAAACTGATGGATCTTTCAGGAAATTCATGTAATAAACAATCAAGTTATTGACCTGGACAAGAGACTCTTGAAATAGTAAAGTTATGCTATTGAAAGCAATGGAATAGTAGCATCATGTTAATATAGACAACAAGCTGTAGTGGGAAAAAAATGACTTTGGTTCTCACACCACGAGAGATGGAGATACATTAAAAAGACACATTTTCTGGCAATATTGAGAGCAGAAGTGCTCCTGAACCATTCTAATCATAAAATTCTGTAAAACAAGTTAAAACACTATCTATCCCTATAGTGCCTTTAAAAAAAGTAAGATCCTCTGGGGTCAGCATCATATCTGTTGGCCCTTTGTATCAGCAACGCACTATATTATTTAGCACACAGTAGCAGCTTCCTAAAATCTCTGAGAGTAATAATTACGTGATACTCTCATAGTGGTAACTAAGCAATCTAAAAATTCAGACTAAAAATTTCTCTCAAGATACTGTATATTTTGCCAATAAAAACGAGCATTGCTTTAAATATCTTAAATTAGTTGTTTAATATCATCTATGCTCATGGGAAGATATTCTATCATTTAACAAATAATGATTCTTTGAAATTTGGACATTAACCAGTCTCTAAATGATATCAGAGAAATTGGAATGCCCTTGCAAGGTAAGAACTGTAAAGACTAAAATAAACTTGGCAGCCAGGCTAAGTATCCAATAGCTGATGCTTCCTGATAACACAGAGCATATTTATAATGAGAGTTTCCTGTAATTAAAGAAAAACTAACTGTAAAGGAGTAGAAAGAACAAATATTTCATTCTTGCTGCCTTTGGATCGATCAGAAAGAGTATTGCAAAAATAAAGGCTTGTCTATTTATTTTCAAATAGAAATAATCAAAGCAAACGTTGTACTGTGCAAAGGAAAGTATCTCTTGGCTCCAGAGAGGGAATAACTCTCGAATCCTTGATACCTTTTTCAAGCTGGAAAGAGTGCACTAGTTTTTCAGCTACTAAGGACTGCCAGCGGGGAAAGAAAGTGGATCACCTGTAAGTCACTTGTTTTTGAAAAACCATTGCTTGTTTTGGAAACAAAAATAATCATCCTTGCCAACAATAATAAATATTACTTCAGAGAATTGTTTCAGTAGATCCTAAAGTATAAGAGTCATCTGCATTTTTGCATTTCATAACTTTCGTCGAGAACTCTTTTCTTCATAAAATTTACCATTTTAACGATTTATAAAGTGTACAGTTACGTGGCATTATATATATTCACTTCGTTATGCAACCATCAGCACCATCCATCTCCAGAATTTTTTATCTTTCCCAACTGAAACTGCTCCCATTAAGCAGACACTTCTTAGTTTCCCCTCCACCCAGTTCTAGCAACCGCCATTTTACTTTCTAAGTATCACTATATCATTCCACTTTCGATCTACCCTAAGTATTACTCTATGATTCCTTATGTAAGTGAGAGGAATCATATAGTGTATTTTTTGTTACTGGTTTGTTTCACTTAGCATCAGGTCTTCAAGGTTTATTCATATATGAGCTTGTGTCAGCATTTTCTTCCTTTTTATGGCTTAATAATGTTTCATTGTATGTATGTATCACATTTTGTTCATCCATTCTTCTGCCAATGAACACTTGGGTTGCCTCCACTTCTCAGCTATTTAATAATGCTCCTATGATCTTGGGTGTATAAATATTTGTTTAAGTTCCTGATTTCATCTCTTTTTGGTATATACCGAGAAGTGAAATTGCTGCATCATCAGGTAATTTTGTTTAATTATTTGAAGAATCGACATACAGTTTTCTGCAGTGACGGCACCATTTTAGATTCCTACCAAGAGTGCAAAAAGATTTCAATTTCTCCACATCCTTGCCAATACTTGTTTTTTGTTTGTTTGTTTGTTTTTGTTTGTTGTTTGTTTTGTAATAATAGCCATTATCAAGAGGGGGTGTAAAGTGGTCTTTGGCCTTCTTGACACTCTTTTCCCCTTTTCTTTGGCTTGCATTAGTTAAATAAGGAAGTTATTTAAATACAATGGATACATTTTGTTTTACGAGGGGAAAAAAAGGTAGACAGCAATTAATAAGACTCTCAGTCTCTGCTAAGGGGAATAAGAGTGACCAACACTGACTGTTCAGAATAATACATGGAGGAATCGTTTTAAGTTTGATCTTGATCTTTCTGGGCAATGTTTAGTTTGTGTCTCCTTAAGAAGAGAAAGCAAAAAGAATATTCCAGTCTTCAGCAGGGCTCACAGAATGTTTTAAGGAAGCTAGCACAGTGCCCTATTTCTCGTTTGCCCTAATTTTGATGTTATAGACAGAATGATCAGGGAACATCACCATTTTACCAGGAGTCTGATCACTAGGGTTCCATCTTGGTTTATCCCACAGTTTCTCAGTGATCTTGGACAAGTCATTTAATACTCAAAACTTCAATTTCTGGATTTGTAAAATAAGGATATTAGAGTTATTATCTCCGAGGACCCTTCCAGTTCTGAGATCCCTTTAATATGCAATAATCTTCAGGAGTTATCTAGAAAGACAACACTTTGGAAGTGAAGAATTAGGTAACAATCTTGTAAGTAAAAGTGGCGTAGAAAAATGGATGAGTTCACTCAAAAAAAAAATTCCATTTCATGTAGTGTTCTGTGGATTGAGAGATCACATAAAATGTACACATCAGAACATAGCCTATGACTTGCTCTCATATAAAACCACATAACAATTTTGTGACGATATTGACAGACATAGAAGAATCTGAATTTTATCATCTCTAATCTAGCTCTCTGTCATCCAAAACCTTATTTGTCAGTAGATGCTGTGGGATTTGAGTGGTTACTGGATAATCTGGAATTCTTGATTAATATATCAGCTACCCTGGATAATTCTAGGAAAGTTATGAGAATTTAAAAGAAGGGATTTATTTAATTTCTCAAGTTTCTAGGCACTGACTTTTCTTTAAACATGAGACTGCTATCAGTTAAATAGAGCCTCCTTGGACAAGAACTATCATCCTCTGATATGGTTAAAATCTAAGGTTGAAATAGTTCAGAAATATCGAAGCCATCAAATAATAGGATATTTTCACTAATTTTCATCTTAATTCACTAGCTTATAAAATCTAAAGTCCTTTTATTTGTATTATTTTCATGATGGACTAAAACATATTGTTTACTGACTAGAATTTTAGAGTAAATTGGATTATCCCAACTCTACTTCCTACTTGCGCCTTTGGGAGAGCAATTTAGCCATTCTGAGCTTGTTCCCTTTTGGTTTATAATTCCATAGAGACAAGGATTTAGTAAAATATCTGGACTATAATAGATACTCAACAAATATTTGTGGAGTGAATGGATGTTTTGTTTCTCCTAGACACCATATTCTCCTTATAGTCACCACTGATAAATGATTCTGGGCAGTATTTGGTCTCCACTGGGTTATTTTTGCTCTGCAGGGTGTTACTTGCACAAATGTTACACAGCTTTTTTCTAAGTTTCTTGGTTTTCCATTCAGGAGACCCTTCTAAATAGTAAATACCTTGAGGGTAGGAAGTTTTTGCTTACCAGCTTACTACTAAATATACTCACTATTTTAGGTTGCAGACTTATTTTGTAAAGTACTCAACCAACTTTTGACTGGAGCTTTTACAGTTAAATAAAACAGAAGCTCCTACCAAACCCCATGCTAATTAAGGATTCGTTTCCCATGGTCATGCCCACTAAAAACATATGTGAGTTTTTGTGTGGCCCTTTTTGTTCAATCTAAATCCTTTCATTGATATTATAAACTCGAGACATTTTCTAGGATATGGGGAAATACTTTTTCTAAAGTCTAGAAAAGTCAATAAAGGGAAATTGTATATGACAAACTCATATTTAGGGGTAGTGTTATACTCTGATATCTTGAATAGAAGAAAAATTAAGTGGTTTTCCTTGACTGTCATTTTCTCTTGGAATAAAAATTTCCGTAATCCATCAGCCAGAAAACTACTTAAATAGCATCACCAATCGTCTCTTGGCCGGGAAAGGAAACCACATTGTCTTTTCTGTTTTCTTGTACTTTTCAAGAGCGAATCTGAGTATTTCACATTGATTGCTTGATTGGCTGCAGAGGGACTCTTTAAAAATACTAAAAAAAATCAGGAATCCAGTACAAATCAAACATAAGCTGCCATCAATCACATGCTTAGGGCATTATGTGAGGGTTTTACTCAGAAAGATGTCATTAAAAGTTGCAGAAATTAATTGGTGTCATTGAATGTAATGGTCTTTCCTGCCATAGTTTCTCAAATGTAAAGAAAAATTATGGATAACATAAATTCCTCGTGGGATTCTTATAGATGTCTGCTTTGTTCTGTTATTGTTTATTGCAAATGTTATTACTGTGATCTATGGCCCTATCATGCTTTGTCTATACTGCACTGCCATTCTGCAGCCCACAACAACGGAGGACTTTACTCACAAGCAAAGATCATGTTTATTTGGAAATTCTTTGCTTTATATATTCCAAAAGTGTCTCAAGGTGTTCATTTCGTGTGTTTAAATTTTTATACAAAAACAGATTTGTTCTGATTGATTAAATATTGACTTATTCCATTTTTAGAACAACTCTGAATCTTATTTAAGTTCAGGGCTTGTGTTCTGCTTTCCCAGAAGGTTTGAATTCAGTGTAATAATGGCCGTTACTTTGTGTGAATCAATGCATCGGGATTTGCAATCTTTCTCAGTAACAACATTGGTTTAATTAGCAGTGGTTTAAAACTTTGACTCTTAATTAGGGAGCAATTTTAAATCTCTGAAAAAAGTATGAGAAAAGTAAACATCTTTTTTGCATATTAAATGCTGTCTTATTAAAGACATATCAAATACTGTGTAACCTGTAACTCCATATCTAAATTATAGTACATTGGAATCTGATATCACTAAAGATTAACCTTTTGTTTACAGATATTTATTTTAAAAGGCATGCTTTTAAAATAAGTGAGCAGTTCCCAGTACTTTGGGAGGCCGAGACGGGCAGATCATGAGGTCAGGAGATCGAGACCATCCTGGTTAACATGGTGAAACCCTGTCTCTGCTAAAAAAAATACAAAAAACTAGCCGGGCGAGGTGGTGGGCGCCTATAGTCCCAGCTATTCAGGAGGCTGAGGCAGGAGAATGGCATAAACCCGGGAAGCAGAGTTTCCAGTGAGCTGAGATCCGGCCACTGCACTCCAGCCTGGGCAATAGAGTGAGACTCTGTCTCAAAAAAAAAAAATTAAAAAAAATAAGTGATCAATTTTCACAATGGTCCACAGTAGTCTTAAAGAATATTCTTTTGGGCTGGGCACAGTGGCTCACGCCTGTAATCCAACACTTTAGGAGACCGAGGCAGGCGGATCACAAGGTCAGTAGTTCAAGACCAGCCTGGCCAACGTGGCGAAACCCCGTCTCTACTAAAAATACATAAATTAGCTGGGCATGGTGGCGGACACCTGTAATCCCAGTTACGCAGAAGGCTGAGGCAGGAGAATCACTTGAAACCAGGAAGCAGAGGTTGTAGTCAGCAGAGATCGTGCCATTGCACTCCAGCATGTGCGACAAGAATAAGACTCTGTTTCAAAAAAAAAGAAAAAAGAATATTCTTTTGTTAGGCATGGCCCTCACGACAGACACCATGATGGTATCCTCAGCCCTAAGAGCAGAGGCCTAATGAATACAAAATAATGTTATAATTACTGCCATAAAAATAAGCTTTCAGAACACACTTCTGGTTAGAAGTAAGACAAAGGGATTAAAAGTTGGGTCACTGTGAAACAGCCCCTTCTGTAAGCACGACTTTCTATAAGAACCCAATGCAAACCCCCCATGACCCCTTGGGGCTCTCGTCCACGATTGCCCATTAGCTACTGGGCTTCGGAGAGTAAGTGTCTCCTGGGTGTGGCTGAGTCAGGTTCAGAGTATCTGAGTCTCTAGACTTGGTATGTGTCACCAGGCAAGCTAGAAACTTGACTGTCATGTTTGGTAGAGATGCCTCTACTGCCAAAATGAGCATCCGATGCCTTCCTACCCACCAGGTCACCAGCCCTCTGTCTGCCTGCGACCGTTCTGACAGTTCATGCCCCACTCTTGCCATCTCAGGGAAGGAACAGATCTGCAACTTGGCCTCCGTATAGTGTCATTTCCCGTACAGTAAAATTTATTTTCTTAAAAAACCAACTGCTCTCTAGGTTTAGTAACATCACAGGTTCTAGCTGTTCATGTGGACAATATGGATCAAGTTCACGTCTCCCCAAACACCTGAAGGAATGCTGTCCTTGGGCGCCTTCCTAGTGGCATTCTATGTTATGTGGATAATATAACCAACTCCATCTTCAAAGAACAGTGAGTTTCTAACTGCTTACATATCTTTACATGATATCATTTAAGTTAAAATAATTTTAGAGTTTTATAAACCTTAAGTTTTAGAAGACTTTTAAAAGCATTTAATCCATGTCATTTCAAACAAAGATTTATGGCTCAGTCATGCATCAAATAGATAAAGATCCATACATCTTGTAGTACGTTTTCTGGATATTCTGAACATAAGAGACATTTTTGTGTAAAAATTCAGATCTGTAGATTCTCTAGATCCTCTAGAAGATCTGGAAACGCGGGATATGTATTCCTTTGTGGCAACTGTCAGCTGGACCCGAGTGATGGCTAATCCCTGTGAGGTGCTCCACTGTTCCTCAGAGTCTCCCCCAAAGAGAAGATGAGTGTTGATTTGTACTTTACCGTGTCATAAATTGACCTGTTCACTCACTTCTGTAATCTGCTTTGCCCCTGTAGGCATCTGAGTTTGCAGCCTTTGGCTGCAATCTATTGCATATCCAGATGGGACCAAGCCTCATAAGGTCAGTTCGGGAAAGGGGTTGCTTTCGTGGCTTTGTCTACACACAGAATAGAACTGTTGGTGCCCATTACAAGGCATCATCTGCTTAATTTCATATATCAACATGGCAAAACATAGAAGAATCTTTGAACTCAAGACTTTATGAAAATTCAGATGATAAAATATGTGCTGAGATTGACTTATTGAGTTGACTAACCCGTTCTGCATAAGAGCAATGTACTTAGCTATACATGCATAAGTATTACGCATGCATTGACTATTGCAATAATCAATCTTCTTTTGGGGTTCTGGACACATTTGAGAATCCTTTCCCCATAAAAAATGCACATTTACGCAGGAACATCAAGAAATTTTAAAACAGTTTCAAAAGATTCCTGGTCCTCCTGAGGTCATCCAAGAAACCCCAGAGTTCACAAGTCTCAAGAGTGGACTCCATGCTCTAAAAAAGACTCAGAAGTACTGCTGTCAGATTCCCTTCTCTCCCCACTAAAGAACCTACAGATTAACTTTTACCTAATGTGATGAAGTGGATAGTTCTGGGTTAGTCTGGTTCATCTTGTATCTCCTATATAACCTCCAAAGTTTGTTCTCCCTGTTTTCTGTTTCTTTCTCGTCATCTTGCTGTGTGCTTAGTCAAGACATCATCACAGCTCCTCCACGGAAGGCTAGGATTCCTTCTGATGTGCACTGCCAATGTAGCTGAGTTGCGCTGCCGCCGGTCTCGAGCCTTCCCATCTGCAAGGCTGAGCCCACCACCTCTCACTATAGCATAACATTTCCTCCACAGGCCAGGGTGAAGAGAGATTTTATAACTCTGCTCAAGGGGATAATCTCTGCTTGAAGCAGATGCTAGGGACAGATCTGTGACACCACTGCACTTCCTGCATAATGCTGCAAAACATTGTCTTAGTAGCAAGAGCTCAAATGTGGCTGCTGAATTACTACTCTCTACTCAATGTTCATCTGGGTTGTACACAAATAACTTTTTATAAGTACTTGCTGTAATAATAGCTGAGAATAACAGCTAATAACCTATTGGCTTTGTGAGATGCAGTGACACTGGGTTGGTTTGAGGCTTTGAAATATTATGATGGGTCCAGTTATGCTGTATTGAAGCCTATGTCCACACCTTTCCTGCTAACCAATTCCCCAGCCCCTTCTCATTCTAGTATTTTTGAAGTTTAGCATTGTAGCTAGGCAGATAGGCTATGAGATCTTAGGTAACACAACACAAATAAATAATCCTTTAAATTTTCAACAACTAATTTTTCCCTTAAGCTTTTTTTTTTCATAAAACTGCTGCCAAACAATTCTGTATAAAATGGGTTGCAGACAACAACAATGAAAAGAGCACAGTAAAAAAATGAAATCTACTCTTTTTTTAATGTAGACTCTATTTCCCCTGTAACCTTAAGTCTTTAGTCTTTGGCATTATAACCTCTTGTCACATGAGAGAGTTGAGTTGACATAGCTTCGGATGATGAAGATGCGTTTTGAAGGGTCATGCCCAAATTCATGTTTCTTTAAGGGCTCAAGATTGCTTGTGCTTTTTGATGTTTTACCTTGCACAGGCCTGATAAGCAGATAGATTCCCATGATAAATGAGTATAGTAGGAAAGTGATAAGAACTCAGGAGTTTGGCATGAGTTATGTCCTCACTCATACGGAAGTAAAGAGTCTCTTATCTTTACTCTTTAATTTCTTAATTACAAAAAAAAAAAATCCTGTCTATATTGAGGGAGTTCACAAAACATTTTGTGACTATTGCCTGAGACCAAAATGTGTTGCGCTAAGATCTTTTCCTTGTTCATGATTTTTTTGTTATTGTGTTCATTTCATTTCTGTTGATAGCATTTTTAATAAAAGATAACATTCCTTATTAAATATTGAAGTTGTTTTCCTTTAATAGAAACACTTTGTTACTGAAATAGCAAATAAGCAAAAATTGTCATTTAACTTGAGCACTGGTAATCTACGTTGCATATGGAGAGATTCCAGACTTCTCCCCGCCCTCCCTGTAAGCCAGCCCTGTCACATAAGATGTTCATTGCCTCTAGCGTCACTGCCAAAGTCCTCAGCTTGCACCAAATGTGGATTCTAACTCAAACCTACCCCTCAGACTCCTGGCCTCCTGCTGCAGCTTGCAGAAGGAAAGGGTTCAAATCCACCTTCACTCACCATTATTCACAGAAAATCCTTCTCTGGCACAGGAGCTTTGGCAAGGGATAATGAGAGGTGAGAGTGTGATTCCTCTGAGTGCTACATCATTCCCTCCTTCCTTCCTTCTTCTGCCTGCCGACTTATGCTTTCTTCTCTTTTTACTTTTTAATGGGACTACTGTGTGCCAAAAATTGTGCTGAGTTCTGGGTATGTTACTTTTCATTGTCCCTTCTTTTTGGTTGAAACTAATCATTTCCTTCTCTGTTTTCTGTAGCATCATGCTTTAGCAGTTGGATGATAGAGAGCATGGATACTGGGGTTTTCAGATCCAGTTAAAATTCTGGCTGTGCCACTTATTAGCTATATAATCTTTGACATATTACTTAACCTCTCTAACATCCTATTCTCTCATCTGTAAAATGGGGAGAAAAACAATTCTTTATAGGACTGACATGCTGGTTGCATCAGATAAAATACATCAAAGTGTCAGAGCGTGTGAACCAGAGTAACTCCATCTTGAATAGGAGCTGGGTAAAATGAGGCTGAGACCTACTGGACTGCATTCCCAGATGGTTAAGGCATTCTAAGTCACAGAATGAGATAGGAGGTTGGCACAAGATACAGGTCATAAAGACCTTGCTGATAAAACAGTTTGCAGTAAAAAAGCTGGCCAAGACCCATGAAAACCAAGATGGCATTGAGAGTGTCCTCTGGTCTTCCTCACTGCTACACTCACGCAAGCACCATGACAGTTTACAAATGCCATGGCAATGTCAGGAAGTTACCCTATATGGTCTGAAAAAGGGATGCATGAATAATCCACTCCTTGTTTCACATATCATCAAAAAATAACCATAAAAATGGGCAACCAGAAGCCCTCAACACTCCTCTGTCTATGGAGTAGCTATTCTTTATTCCTTTACTTTCCTAATAAACTTACTTTCACTTTACTCCATGGACTTGCTCTGAATTCTTTCGTGTTCGAGATCCAAGAACCCTCTCTGAGGGTCTGGATCAGGACCCCTTACCTATAACAAAAATATCCATGACAATGCTTGGCACATAAGTAGTATTTGATCAATGTTAGATTCCCCTTCCCCCTGCATAAACATTGTATTGGCAGATATATCTTCCTGCAACAAATTCCCACAAAGGAGAAATATTAAGGGTATGATGTGTATATTAAGTTGACCACTTATGTTGTAAAATATAAGAAAATAATGGGTCTATTTGTTACCTGTCTGTATAAATTACACATTTTTTCCTTTTGAGTTAGAAAAATAAAGGCAAGCACTTATATAACTCAACTAATTGTGTCACTTGAATTGCATCACCTCAGTCTAGATGTATTACTCCCCAATATTTATATGTTAATTTTTTGGCCTTCACAGTTAAGATCCACTAATGAAGATAAATTTTATGTGCAAATAATCTATCTCACAAATATTTATTTAACTACACATAGGCCCCATGTAGTTATTCCCTGTTTTATTTGACTTGACACTGTGGCTGGTCATTCACACATCCATCTCAGCCACTAGACTGTAAGCTCCTAGAGGTCATGCCATGATCTTCTTTTCCCTCAAAGCTCCTAGCACAGTGATTTGTATACAATGATTAATTGCTTGATTACTCGTCTTAAAGAGAAGACTCAAAGCAAGTGTGTTACTTGCCCAAGTCCAAGAATGGAAGCGACTTTTCTAATTGTAAAGTATGCTAAAACATTTCAAGTTTTCTCTTTATTTGAATGTGCCTCTCTGGTTTGTGTCATTTTTATTCCTTCCTATAGGTAGGTCTAGAGTCTAGAGTCAGTCCAGCTGGTTTTGTAGAACCCAAGTCTTCATCCCAGCTCTCTTTTCTCATATGACCTTAAGAAAGTCCCTCATCCTTTCTAAACACAGTGTCTCTGTTATAGTCAAGCCTCATATTTTAGAGATGGTTTCTAAGACCCCTTCATTGTAACACTTTTTTTGAACAAGCATGAAAATCTCTCTTATGCATTTGAGGTATGCCACTAAGCTTGGCTTGACAAGGCACCCTTACCTGAAACTCCTAGAATATTGCATCAGACACTTCTGTGGTGGGCAGCCAGTGAAGGCTGTAATTTCCACAGACCACCAAGAGCCTTAGAGACTTTCTCCTTCTTAAGCAAGCAAGAGTAAGAAAGGCTGTGCATCTACTAATTTTCACCCCACTGTTGTTGACAAGGCCACCCAGCTTGTCTCTGGCATCACATAATAGCTCAGATTCAGAATCTTCTCTCTGTAGCTGCAGAGAGAAATCATAGAGAAAGCAAACTTGCTCTGAGTTTGGAGAAAGAAAACAATTAAAAGACTTTAATGGTCAGGCGCGGTGGCTCATGCCTATAATCCCAGCACTTTGCAAGGCTGAGGCAGGCAGATCACTTGAGGTCAGGAGTTCGAGACCAGCCTGGCCAACATGGTGAAACACTGTCTCTACTAAAAATACAAAAACAATTAGCCAGGTGTTGTGGTGTATGCCTGTAATCCCAACTACCCGGGAGGCTGAGGCAGGAGAATCACTTAAACTCGGAAGGCGGAGGTTGCAGCGAGCGGAGGTTGCAGCGAGCCAAGATTGCACCACTGCACTACAGCTTGGATGACAGAGCAAGACCTCATCTCAAAAAAAAAAAAAAAAAAGACTTTAATTATAATCACCCTGGTTTAATATGTTTTCTAACATGAAAATGATATTCTGTGATTTTTCAATAAAAACACAAAGAAACAATAAAAGCCAATTTCCCTGGATTCCCTGGTCCCTCCTAAATGAAAAGTAACATACCCAGAACTCAGCACAATTTTTGGCACACAGTCGTCCCATTAAAAAGTTTTGACGTTGAGACAAAAAACACATTCTTAACATTGTTCTCATCTAAAAGCTTATGTGCTTCAAAGTCTTCTGTATGTGGCTAGAGGTTTTATTTCCATTTTAAAATACTATCTCTTATTATCCTTATAAAAGCTATTTATCAACATACTCTTTTTCAGTATACAATGCTGCTGGGTTTTTTCCTTTAAAAAGTCTTTATCTTTCACTTATATAGTGAACAGGTCGTGAACGGTGTGAATAAAAATATTGCATGCAATTCTGAACCCTGACCGGAAATAGAACACATCTCCAAAGACAATAAGGAAAAGAAACATAGAGGTAAGAGTGGAGAGAGAAGAAACCTGAATATAAATGGTATCTTTAGAAATGCAAAAAGAGCATTTTATACAAATAATTATTCAGATTTCTTTAGTCTCCTTTCAAACCAAGATTTGTTTCCTAGAGGCATTACAATTTAGTGAGACAAATTAGACTAAACTTTTTTATCTCGGGTGGTTTGCACATGCACTGATTGAACTAGTATTTCTTCCAAAGATTGCCTGGGAAGATAAATGAACAGGAGGAGCAATTAGGGTAAGGAAAAACTAAAGATTGGCTGACATGATTTAAGTTTACCACTAAGGCAGTTTGTCATTTTGTCTCTATAATCTCTATCAGAATTGACTAAAAGAGTAAGCATAAATCATTATACTAATTTATTTCACTACACTGTGGTCTGGGAAAAGAAGATTTCATTTTTTTCTGAGAGACTTTGGGGATTTAGGCAGCTGCTTTGAACTTATTTTCATTTATATATTGGGAGGAAAAGAAACAAGAGAATTAAAGAAGAGTACCTCGGGTTCTTCAAAAACAATATTTTTGGTGACAAGCCAAGTAATTTTTATCCCACTATGCTAAAATAACTATGGGTTGTGCATTAAAAGCAACTCAACATTGATTCTTTTTTTTAAAAAAAAGCAAAACTTAATTCCTAAGGTAGAGATGTAATCAAATCTACTGCTGAAAGTGATTTTTCACATAGTAGTTAATAAGCTTTAAGTTTCTTCTCTGAAGAAACCTCAGTGACCACAGAGAGTCAGAATGCCATACATTGTCTGGGAGTTCTTTATGGAACATCAATACCCTTGAAAATTAGGACTGCAGCTATGCCCTTGGAATATAGAATGCAGCATTGCTGACTCACCAAAACAGCAGGACCATCAACAGACCCTCGGATATATGGCCCAGTTGGCTACTTGAACAAAAATGAGCCACTTTTTAACCTGTGGAGGTCACAAACACACACACATACACACACACATATTTCCAGCCACAATAAATATGAAATTAAAATAAGTATTAGAAGTATGATTATCACAATTTTCTTTAGTCTTTCAAGGGATCTCAAAGCTATAAGTGATATACACAAGTTTATCATGCAAAATGTTTTATTGAGCATCCTCTCCTTGAAGCCCTTTGTATAAAGGGAACAGCCAAGTGAGGTTTAAAATTTAAAACTTGTACTAAAGTAAATTACAACATGGGATTGAAAGAAGTATTAATGGATGACTATATATATGGCAGACTGTGTATAAGGCAGAATCTAAAGTGTCTTTTGGCTAGCTGTTAACAGGCAACTGGAGGCAGGGTGCTACCAATAAGGTAGCAGCCAAGGTGGATCTCAAAGATTTATATATTGGGGTAGGGGTTGTTCCCTTAATATTTAGGTTGGAAAAAGTAGGACCATTGCTTAAAAACAAAACACAGACACACACAGACACACAGACACACATACACATGCACAAACACACATTTGCTAACTACTGAGTGAGATATTAGAGAATATTAACTCTGAAAACACTGCTGAACTTCACTTGTCAAAAGCCTTGAATACCAATCTAAAAAGGAGTTCTGAACTTTACTTAGGAGAGCATAGAGAGCAACTGAAGATTTTTAAATAAAGAAGTGACAGTTTCAAACTGTGCTTTAAGAAGATTCATCTGAGCAACTGGGCTTGAAATTAACTTAGATATCTGCTTCCAGTAGCCTTGGAAAAAGGTAATAAAGTTCTAAACTAAGATGCTAATTGTAGAAAGTTTAATAGTAGATGAATGCAAGACACGTGGGTATCGCATCGGGACAAAATTACACTTCAGAAGAATGCTGCCATAATTACTAGAAACACAATTTCAGATAAACACAAAAATTGAGGGGAAGAGAATACATTTACTTTGGAACAGTGATCTTAGGCATTGTTAGAGTATCAGCAGAGAGTAAGAAGTAGTCCAACTAAGAGTACCAAATACTGTATAGAAATACAGTGTATGAACTATAAGGCTGGACATTCTTGTGTTCATTGAATTGAATTTGTGTTACTGAATTATTGTGTTTATTTAAGTTCTACCTCTTCCTATAAGGAGAAAGAGAAAAAGAAATGAATATTGTGAGCTCTAATTCAGTGCCTACATCCTGCTGAACACTTTGCATATCTCATTTAATTGTAACCACCACCCACCAACTTATTATTAGCCACACTCTATAGTGAGAGCATTACCCAATGGCACAGGTAGGATCTGTCTGGATCCAAAACTGTTTCTAAGACAACTTGCTACCTCTAGAAAGATATGAAATCATTGCACAGAAAGAAATTTTTTTTAGGTCATCCATTAAAACAATAAAAACGGAAGCAGATGAAGATGTTAAGGGAGAAAGTGTAGACAAAGAATTGCCAAAGTTCGGCTGGGAATCCCAGTACATTGGGAGGCCGAGGTGAGCGGATCACTCAAGGCCAGGAGTTCAAGACCAACATGGCCAAGATGGTAAAGCCATCTCTACTAAAAATACAAAAATGAGCTGGGCGTAGTGACGCATGCCTGTAATCCCAGCTACTCAGGTGGCTGAGGCATGAGAATCACTTGAACCTGAGAGGTGGAGGCTGCAGTGAGCTAAGATTATACCACTGCACTCCAGCCTGGGCAACAGAGGGAAACTCTGTCAAAAAAAAAAAAAAAAAAAAAAGTCACCAAAGGTTATGTAAAAAAAACTTGGGGGAAGATATATTAAAATAGTGATAAGTCATAAGCAAGAAGGGATGGCCAACACCTTGATGTACTACAAAGAAGATAAGGAAGATATAAACTAAAAATGACCATTGTATTTGGTCTACAAGGATTTATTAATGATTTCTGAGGGGAAAGTTTGCTTATAATAGTGAGAACAGAAGCCAGATTGCAAGCAACATGATGAGACGGGAAAAAAAAGAGTAGACTTACCCACTGGGTAATATTCTTCAAAAAGTTTAACAGTAAAGAGAAATAAGGACCCATTATCATTTAAGAGAGTAGCAGTTATAAGGAAAGGACTTTCTGTTTGTTTTCTCTTATCGAATGGAGACCTTAGCATGTCTTCAGAATAGAAAGCGGCAGAAAAGGAAAACTCAAAGATGGGAGGAGTAATTGATAGAGCAAAATCCCAGAACAACAGGAAGAACTAGATTCAGAAGAAAATGAATCTTCATTTTCAGAGGGTCACCATTACAGAGTAAAAGCTCTTCTTCCTCTGAAAATAAAATAATAATAATAATAATTTTTTTTAAAAAGCAAGGACTTCTGAAGGTAGAGAATAATGATGGCATAAAGAGCGGGAAAGCCATCAGGGCAATCAGAAGGAGAGTCTCTGACGTAGAAAAGCAGAGGGGAAAGTTTTACCTTAATGTAACCTCTCTGCTCCAAAGACAGATAAACAAAGAGAAAAAAGTAAGCAAAACCGCTAGATTCAAAAATAATATTAACAACTCTATGGATCAAAACACTGCATTTAGCAGGACTGACATTGCAGGTCTGCTGAAGGCCAAATTTAAAATCAAACAGAGATGGCTAAGAGTATGGCTTCTATGAGGTACCAGGAACTAAAAGTTTTCAATGTGATTAACACTTGGTTTACCCCCTTGAAATCAGGAGTTATGATGGGGATCCCCTGAAGAGCCAAAGGGACTGAAATATCCTCTTGGAGCTGCAGTTATGAAGGTAGGATGACAAAGACCTAGTCCAAGAAACAGGAATTGCTGGATGAGTGGCAACATCTTTGATAGTTTCAATGTTACCACAGAAAAGAAATCCAGAAATATTATGTGTTTCTAAACTTCAAAGAGCCAGGAATAAGGAAACATAAATCTAATGAGTATAGAAAGGAATAGTTAACAGGGAAAGAGAGAGAGAGATCCCATTCAAGAGCAGACTGCAACAAAAGCAAAAATAGGCAAGCAGGACTATATCAAACTAAAAAACTTCTGCTCTGCAAAGGAAACAATCAACAAACTGAAAGAACCTATGGAATTGGAGAAAATATTTTCAAACCATACATCTGAGAAGGGATTGATATATAAAGAACTCAAACAATTCAATAGCAAAAAAACAAATAACCCAATTTTTAAAATGAGTAAAGGACTTGAATATATGTTTCTGCAAAGAAGACATACAAATGGACAACAAGTATATGAATAGATGCTCAATATCATGAATCATGAGGGAAGTGCAAATCAAAACCACAATGTGGTATCTTCTTACATCTGTTAAGATGGCTATTATTCAAATAAAATAAAATAAAGTAACAACTGTTGGTGAGGATGTGGAAAAATTGGAATCCTTGTACATTGTTGGTGGGAATGCAAAACGGAAAAGAGTATAGATGTTTCTCACAAAATTAAAAATTGAATTACCATATGATCCAGCAATCCCACTTTTGAATATTCATCCAAAAGAATTGAAACCAAGATCTTAAAGAGATACATGCATTCTCATGTTCATTGCAACATTAATTATAATAGACAAAATATGGAACCAACTAAGTGTCAACAGATGAATGAACAAAGAAAAACGTGGTATGTACATACAGTGGAATATTATTCAGCCATAAAAAAAGAAATGCTGCTATATAAGACAATATGGATTAATCTTGAGAACATTATGCTAAGTGAAATAAGTCAATCACAGAAGTACATATACTGCATGATTCCACTTATATTAGTTATGTAAAATGGTCAAACTCATGAAACACAATGCAAAAAATTATGTTTATATTGTTATATATATACAATACCATACTGTACACTTTGAATTTTGTTAAGAAGGTAGAGCTCAAAAAACAAACAAAAAATAACATAAACATTTAAAAATAAAAAAGAATTAAAAAAGAAGGGAGATCTCATGTTATTTGTTCTTATCACAATTTTTTAAAAGTAGATTGCAATATTAGAATTGAACAATAATCAAGTACTACATATCAAAATCTGTGAGATGCAGCTAATATGGCACTCAGTGGTAAATTTATAGTTTTAAATGCATTAATTAAAGAATATAGTTCTGGTAAAGGATGACTAATGGCAAAACTCTCATTGTCAAATACATTTATTAACTTGAAAAACACCTAAGAAAATAAATCGATAAAATTTAGAACCCACAGAGTTTATCAAGATGGCTAGATATAGGAATAATGTAAAAAAATACTTCCTATAACTCAGTAATAATCCATTAGATAATTCAATCGAAAAAAATTACATTCACCATGTTAACAACAAAAAATAAAATAGCCGATAGCAAACCCATAAAAACCTCAAAAAACCTAGTAAACTTCACTGAAGTCCTTAAAATAAGACTTAAAAAATGGAATAATAAACCATAATCCAGGTATATTATGTTAAGTGAAATAAGCCAGGTACAGACAGACAAATACCACATGATCTCATTTATATAAATAAAATGCAAAAATATTGAACTCAGAAATAGAAAGTAGAATTGTGGTTCTGGGGCTAGGAAGGTAGGAAAGTAGATTGGAGTAATGTTGGTCAAAGGATATAAAATTTCAATTAGATAGGAGTAATAAGTTTCATACAACATAGTGAAAAAACAATAGTTAATAACAATGTATTGTATTTTGTGTGGTGGCACGTGCCTGTAGTCCCAGCTACTAGAGAGGCTGAGGCGGGAGAATCACTTGAACCCAGGAGGATCACTTGAACCCAGGAGGTAGAGGTTGCAGCGAGCCGAGATCGCACCACTGCACTGCAGCCTGGGCAACAAAACGAGACTTCATCTCAAAAAAAAAAAAAGTATTGTATTTTGAAAATAGCTGAGAGTAAAATTTTAGATGTTTTCACCACAAAATAAATGCTAAATATGTAAAGTAATGCAGATGTTAATTAACTCAATTGAGCCCTTCTATAATGTATATATATTTCAAAACATCACGTTGTACACAATTTTTACTTGTCAACTAAAAATAAAGTAAAATAAAAACCATGTTCCAGAATAGGAAGATTAAATATTGTAAAGGTATTAATGTCACTAGGGAACTCATCTTTAACCAACAAAGTAATCACATCAAAATATCAAAGCATTTGTAAAAGGAAAGAAAGAAGAAAGAAAAGAATGAACCAAACTATACCTCTTTAGCTACATATAAATATATGCAGGTACATCAAAAAATCATAAAGGTCATGAACTAAATGAGCAACAATAGTTACTTCTGGGAATATGGATGGAGAGAGGGTGAAAGGGACATTAGATTTATCTGTAGTCTTTTATGTAAGTGAATGTATTTATATATTACTTATACAGATAAAGATACATTTATTTTAATTTTAAAAATAATAAAATGTCAACACCCCTGTGGTAGGCAGAATAGTGACCCCCAAACTGTGCATGTCCTAATCCCTGTAATCATGAATGTGACCTAACCTGGCAAAAGGGGCTTTGTAGATGTGATTAAATTAAGGACATTGAGACAGAGTAATTACCCTGGATTTTCCAGCTGAGCTCAATGTAATCACATGGATCTTTAAAAGTGAAAGAGGAAGGCAAGAGAGCCAGAGTCAAAAACGTGAAGATGCTGAGATGCTGGGCTGCTGTCTTTGAAGATGGAGGAAAGGGCCACGAACCAAGAAACGAAGAGGTCTCTAGGAGAGAAAGGCAAGGAAACAGATTCTACCCTAAAGCATCCTGAGGGAACAGTAACCCTGCCTGCACTTTAATTTTAGCCAAGTGAGCCCCATTTTGGACCTCTGCCTTCCGAATTGTAAAATAATAAAATTATGTTGTTTTAAGCCACTAAACTTATGGTAATCTGTTGCAGCAGCAATAAAAAATGAAGAGAACTTCTTCATCACTGCTCAGCACTTTTGAACTTCTAATGAACCAGGCTTACCATGACAGATTTTGTACTAAAAATGCTAATATCACCTGAGGATTTATTCCCAGTTTGTGAGGTTACTATAAGGTGGAAATGAAAGAAGAATTATAAGCCCCAAATATTTTGAGTCAACCTGGGTTAAAATTGTGTGGAAAACCATATTCCCAAGCCTCCCCAGTATTTAATGAACAACCATGAGAGACCTAAATACTTTATGTCAAAGCACTGGGCTAGTTATTAACTTTTTTGCAAATATAAGATCAAAGATTGGCGATCATTGAAAAGCAGAAAGATTAAAGAATATTAGCCAGATGAGAAGAAGGTTATGTTTCCGGTTAGATCTAAACATATTTTATATTTTATCACCAAGCGAACCTCAAATGTGGTCTTCATTTAACTTGTTTGCTGAGAAAGGTGACAAGCTGTCTTGTATTTTCCGCCTTTTAAAATAAAAAGAGTAATCTCCTATGAAAACTATCCTTAAACTCAGAACTTATTTTATCCTGTGAGGCATGAAATTGTATTTATGTACAATTTGATTTGTAGAAGATTGTATTTGTTTTAACATGCTACTAATAGGCAGCTGAGTTTCATTATCTGATCTATAATAGACCCATTAGCCACCATGATGATTACTTCACTAATTATTACTAATTTTATTCCATAAATCCACTAGTATAATCAGGCATACCTTGTTTTATTGTGCTTCACTTTATTGTCTGTTGCAGATAAAGTGTTTCCCTTTTTACAAACTGAAGGTCTGTGACAACTAATCTCTGGATGAAGCAAGGCTTCAGCACAATTTTTCCAATACCATGTGTTCACTTTGTGTCTTTGTTTAATAATTTTGATAATTCTCATAGTATTTCAAACTTTTTCATTATTATATATTTGTTATAGTGATCTCTTATCAATGAATTTTTTTTTTTTTTTTTTTTTTGAGACAGAGTCTCGCTCTGTCACCCTGGCTGGAGTGCAGTGGTGCCATCTCAGTTCACTGCAACCTCCGCCTTCTGGGTTCAAGTGATTCCCATGCCTCAGCCTCCCAAGGAGCTGGGATTACAGGCATGCACCATCATGCCTGGCTAATTTTTGTATTTTTTGTAGAGATGCAGTTTCACCATGTTGGCCAGACTGGTCTCGAACTCTTGACCTCAAGTGATCCGCCTGCCTCAGCCTCCTAAAGTGTTGGGATTACAGGTGTGAGCCACTGCACCCAGCCTCTTATCAATGACTTTTGATGTTACTGTTGTAATTGTTTGGGGCACCACAAACTGCACCATTTAAGACTGTGAATGGATGAACTCGTTGTCCCATTTCTCTCCCTCTCCTCAGGCCTCCCTATTCCCTGAGATACAACAATGTTGAAATTAGGCCAGTTACTAACCCTACGATGACCTCTAAATGCTCAAGTGAAAGGCTGAGTAGCACACACATGTTCTTACTTTAAATCAAAAGCTAGAAATAATTAAGCTTGGTTAGAGAGGCATGTCAAATCCCCAGATAGGCTGCAAACTAGGCCTCTTGCACTACTCAGCTTGTGACTACAAAAGAAAAGTTATCGAAGAAAATTTAAAGTACAAGTCCAGTGAACACATGAATGATAAGAAGGCAAAACAGCCTTATTGCTGACGTGGAGAAAAGATGAAACAAGGCACAACATTCCCTTAAGCCAAAGCCTAATCCAGAGCAAGGCCCTAACTCTCTTCATTTTTTTGAAGGCTGAAGGAGGTGAGGAAGTGGAGGAAAATTGGAAGCTTGCAGAGGTTGGTTTATTATGTTTAAGGAAAGAAGCTGTTTCCATAACCTAAAAGTAAAAGGTGAAGCAGCAAGTGCTGACTGAGGTAGAAGTTGCAGCAAGTTATTCAAAAGATTCAGCTAAGATCATTGATGAAGGCAGCTACATGAAAGAACAGATTTGCAATGTAGATAAAATAGCCTTCAATTGGAAGAAGACACCATCTAGAACTTTCATAACTAGAGAGAAGGGTCAATACCTGGCTTCAAAAGCTTACAACAACATGCTGACTCTCTTGTTAGGGGCTAATGTAGCTAGCAACTTTAAGTTGAAACGAATGCTCATTTACCATTCTGAAAATTCTAGGACCCTTAAAAATTATGCTAAATCTACTCTGCCTGTGTTCTATCAGTGAAATATCAAAGCCTAGATGGCAGCGTATCTGTTTACAGCATGGTTCACTGAATATTTTAAGCCCACTATTGAGACCTACTACTCAGCAAAAAAGATTCCTTTTAAAATATTACTGCTCATTGACAATGTACGTGGTCACCCAAGAGCTCTAATGGAGATCTACAAGGAGACTAATGTTTTCATGCCTGCTAGCACAACATCAATGCTGTGGCCTATGGACCAAGGAGTACTTACCACTTTCAAGTCTTATTATTTAAGAAATACATTCTGAAAGACTGTAAATGCCATAGATAGGGAATTTTCTGATGAATCTGGGCAAAGTAAATTGAAAACCTTCTGGAAAGGATTCGCCATTCTAGGTGCCATTAAGAACACGCACAATTTATGGGAGGAGGTCATAATATCAGTATTGACAAGAGTTTGGAAGAAGTTGATTCCAACCCTTATGGATGACTTTGAGAGGTTCAAGACTTCAGTGGAGGAAGTTACTGCAGATGTAGAAGAAACAGCGAAATAACTAGAATTAGAGGTGGAGCCTGAACATCTGACTGAATTGCTGCAATCTCATACTAAAACTTTAACAGATGAGGAGTTGCTTCTTATGGATGGGCAAAGAAAGTGGTTTCTTGAGATGGAATCTACTCCTGGTGACCTGGTGAAGATGCTGTGAACACTGCTGAAATGACAACAAAGGATTTAGAATATTATATAAACTTAGATAATAAAGCAGCAGCAGAGTTTGAAAGGACTGACTCCAATTTTGAAAGAAGTTCTACTATGAGTAAAATGCTATCAAACAGCATCGCGTGCTACGGAGAAATCTTTCACAAAAGAGTCAATCTATGCAGCAAACGTCATTGTTGTTTTATTTTAAGAAATTGCCACAGCCACCCAATCTTTAACAACCACCACCCTGATCAGTCAACAGCCATCCACATCAAAGGATACACTCCATCAGCAAAAAGATTACAACTCATTGAAGGCCCAGATGATTGTAAATATTTTTTTAGAAATAAAGTATTTTTAAAATTAAAGTATATACATTTTTAGACATAATGCTATTGCACACTTAATAGGCTATAGCATAGTGTAAACATAATGCTTATATGCACTAGGAAACCAAAAAATTTGTGTGACTTACTTTATTATCGTGGTCTGGAACTGAACCTGCAATATTTCCAAGGTATGCCTGTAAGAGGGACAAATTCATTTTGTCTTTATCTTTTTATTACAATCCCTTTAAAAACCACACAAAATCTTGTAACTCAAATAAACTCATTTTTGAAACATAGCACAAAACCTGTTTCTTTAACAATACTCAGCACTTTGTTTATTCACATGTAAATATTGAAAACCTACTATGTAGCTCTGTGAAATAAAAACCAGGACAACTCTCACCTGGGATAGGAATAACTAAAACCAGAAGCAAATGTATCATCAACATTACATTAGGCTGAAGAGAAAAGGGTTTTGTTTTCTTTTGTTTTTGTTTTGTTTAAGTAACAGAATCTTGCTCTGTCACTCATGCTAAAGTGCAGTGACTATTCACAGGTGTGATCATGGTGCACTGCAGCCTCAAACTCCTGGGCTCAAACCATCCTCCCACCTCAGCCTCCCAAGTGCCTGGGACTACAGGTGCACAGGTGCATGCCTAGCTATTTTCTTTACTATTATTTGTTTAATATTTTAGAAATTTTTAAAAAATCAGTTTTCTTATTACTCTGCATTTCTTTAGCATCTCTATCTCTGGAATGTGCTTGTTAAAAATATGCCAGATGAGTTTGATAAATGAAGCACACGTTTGGCTAAATACTATTTTTCAACCTTATCTTTATGGTAAATAATGAACAAATATCCAATTAATGCTAGAATTAATATAAAACAAAAACATCTTCAGAAAAAAATTAGAATCAAAAGATTGACTTTAATTTTAATGAAAGATGATCATTTAGAAAGTTGTAAATTCATATTTTACACTTACAATTTTTATAGCTATACAATTCACACACAGACAATGCTTACACACACACACACACACACACACACACGCTTTTTTTCCCTTCTTTTCTCTAAGTCTCATTTTCCGTGATAGGTCTCAGCCTTTCTTCATTTTCCTAGAAAGTCTATTTTTCATTCCCTAGAGAAGGAAGCCCTTTAGAGCAAGGCCAGGTGGGACACTTGAGATTCCTATGAGTTGGAAATAGAAGTCTTGGTTGGGAAAGCTGATTTGATGCTGAATTAATAATGTCAGAATGCCCTACAAATTGCTATGTGGAGGTGTTGGACCCACATCATCAGCCATCAGATAACCACATCATTCTGCCTTTCTTTGTTGTGAACTGTAATGCATCAATCTCTCTGGAACCCCTCACGAGCATGAACATGGCTACCAAGAGTTTGAGTAACTAGTACAATGACCAAGATGTGGAATTGTAGTTTCAATTCTGTCCCTGTCCCATGGTGTAATTAGATCACCGATACTTACTGACCAAGTCACACTTAGTCCTATCTAATTAATCTTCCTGTACCTAACATCAACACAGGTTGGGGATCTGAGTCTGTTGATCAAAGACATAGTTGATCCATATTCTAGGCCTAATTTCTATAGCACGGAAGTTTCTTATTCCATCAGCAAGGCAAGTGCTGCAAATGCAGAACAATATAAACACAGTTACTCTTCACTTAGAGAAAACATTAGTCCTAGGATGTGGTACGTAAATTACAGACCAATGTAAGCTTTCAGATTTTTGAGTTCCAAATAATTTCAAATGAGACTCTGAAACAGATAATAATTTGATAGGTTTCTGAGTCTTAATTTTCACAATATCTACTATATTAGTCCGTTTTCATGATGCTGATAAAGACATACCCAAGCCTGGCCAATTTACAAAAGAAAGAGTTTTATTGGACTTACAGTTCCACGTGACTGGGGAAACCTCACAACCTTGGAGGGTTAAAGGCACATCTCACAGGGTGGCAGACAAGAGAAGAGAGCTTGTGCAGGGAAACTCCCCCTTGAAATAACCATCAGGTTTTGTGAGACTCATTCACTGTCACAAGAAAAATGAAGGAAAGATCCTCCCCCATAATTCAATCACCTCCCACCAGATTCCTCTTACAACACATGGGAATTGTGGGAATTACAATTCAAGATGAGATTTGGGTGGAGACACACAGCCAAACCATATCATCTACCCAGATGCAGTAACGGTGCATGCAAATCCTAATATAAACAAGAGTAATGCTAAACATTGTCATGAACTGAAACTTAACAAACTATGTGAAACCCTGTTATATGGCCAATTTTTAGTCACTGTCACCAACTAATGTCTCCAATACTTTACTATGAATCTTAAAATTTCTGGAACTAATTCTCATTCATTTCTTGTTTTGGCTTAACAAAATTGTTACCAAGGACTCCTCCTCAGTTCTGTTTTCTAGGTCTGTGCTGTGTTTTCTTCTTTATACAATAAACATCTTCCTCTAAGCTAAGCATGTGAATTTTAATTATATTTGTCTTATTCTTATCTCACCAACCCTGTGGCTATACACAAATTTCTAAATTGGCCAGTAAAACAATACACCTTAATTAATCTTTTGAAAGTTACAAACACTTGCGAGAATATAATGGAAGACAAGAACCCTAGTCCTAGGAAAAAAACACACACACACACGCACGCACGCATGCACTCACTTCTGTACTTACTACAGTCATATAACGAAACAGTTCAGAGCTTAGGCTTTGGAGGTTCAAATTTCAAACTCTGTCCCTTACAAGCTTTAATATCACCATTTGCTAAATCAGGGTATTAAATTTATTGAAAACTCTTTGGGCCTGTGAGTTGGTTACATTTTTCATAAATAAAAGTGTTTACATTTTGCCCCCAGTAAGAGTATGTTGTGGAGTTAAAAAAAAAAAAAAATCCTCATAAATAAGACCTAATCCTAGACTGAAGAAAAAAGAGGTATCTTTACTTGTAAGCTGCTTGTGTTTACTAAGTAATTTCTTCATAATTTTTCTACAATTCCAGTATAATTTTTTCTATACAATTCTAGCCAAAATTTTAGAAACATCTATCAATCTAGTTTCTAGACACTGATTATCTCTAATGAGGGAAGAAATTATCAAATGCTTAATTGAATGCAATCCCTGAACATTATGAAGATTGTCATCCAGCCTTGGCTGGAAAAGTTAGCAATTATGTCACCTATATGACATTAGTAAGTTTTTAAAATGTATTTATGCTGTAGAGTTTTCTTTGACTTGCTGCTAGACTTTCCTTGTGTTCTCTGTCTGTATATGCAATATACAGCTATAATACTCCGTATTTTAAAGTTTGAATAAATGTTACTTTTTGGTAATTATCTTTTCAAACATAATTTAGATCACAGTAAAATAAGTATGGTTCCAAGAACTCACTAAAACACTTCCAAGTCACAGTCAGTGGCTGAGGTGAAGCGATTTCATTATTAAAATTTTAAATCTGTACCTAAATAGTATTCTTTATGGCAGTGATTTTCAATTTTTTTGTAACTCAACACACCTGAGGGGCATGATACATGCTCCACATCACAACAACAATTGTCATCTGGCTAGAAGATAACAGACAATAGAAGGGGTATCGTGGTTGTGAATCACTATTCTATAGCAAAATTATACTTCCCTGTGGTCTGTATGTTTTAAGAAGAAACTTCAGGTATTAGCTAATAATGGATGGAAGTTCACTCTATCAGCATGCCAAAAAAAAAAATGAGTCAGGATATTTCTTCAATTAGGATTGAAAAACTCATATATATGTCAGAGAAAAAATTATTTCCTTAAAAAAAAAAACTGTGGTTTGCGTATTAGAAAGTTTAGCGGATTGTACACAACCTAAGAATACACTATGTCTTTATAATTACTATTAAGTGACTTTTTGGAGTCAGTACATAGGGCTCTACAGTTTCCAAGGAGGGTACACCTTACAGAGCTTGGAAGTTAGCTTAAGAAATAAACACTCTGAATTGAAATAAAGATTAACTCATTCGTATATAGAAGTGCCATTCCTGGGAAATGGTATGTAGATCTTTAGCGGAAAAATTAGGTTGTCTTCCAATACAATGTAATCTCTGAAACCAGGATATAACTTAACTACCCAGTTATTTGGTAACATGTCAGGCATGAGGAGATGATGAATGGGAACTGAAGAAGAAAAATTGATCAGTTTCTCTTTCCATCCCAGCTACCGGAAAGCTCAGACTCAAATTTATGACCAACCTCTGTCAAACAGACAGGATCTCACAGACCTGTATTTTCTATGCAGACATTAAATTATTTTCCCCTTTTTTCTTCTTGGATCCCATTTTTTTTCATTTAAATGTGTAAATATCTCATCATAGTTTATTGTATGTATTATTACAAATAATTTTAAATCACTCATTAAAATTATACACGTCTTTACTTACCTAGCACTGTACAGGGGAAAAGTTTCGGAAGAGCAAATATGAGTACTTCTGTGAGGTGAATTTCCAAGTACCTGATGTGATTTACATCTGTAGAGGACCTGAACACTCCACACTCTCAAAACTTTATTCTAACAGTATTAAGATCATATAACTACCTACCTGCAGTCTATATTTCTAAGCAGCCTTTTGGCACTAATTCGCATTTCTCAACAGGAGAGACTGTGTTGACCAATAGACATGAGCATTCTGGCACGACTGGTCTAATTTTATTTATAAATTACAAAGTTGGCACTCTATTCCACTAATTAGTCTCTTCGGAGTTTGATTTGTACAAGTCTACTGTCTAAACCTTTCTGATTTAGCAATTCAGTAGAATTTCATTGCTGATCCTGATGAACAGCCCTGGAAGCTTATGCTGCACCCAAAGCCCTGTACCATGCGGGGTTCCAGGAGCAGCTAGAAAACAACCTTGGGCCCCACCCCATTTGAAGGAAAAAAAATTTCCTAACATGTTTTGCATTTACTGTTAGTCCATTTTATCACACCATTACAACTGAATGTTTCTTAGCACCAAATCTACTACTATGGTGAGGGAAATGATGAGACTTACTCCAGATACCAAAAATACAAAGTGGGCATGTGTAGGCCTGAAATATTTAAAAGTAGCACAATCTCTAGCATTTTCATTCCTTTGCAAAAACCATATGTATTTTTGGGATGTTCTTAAATAATTGGCCAGATGCCTTTGGGTAGCCGGTTTGTTTATTATCCCTTTAACTAACTATCAGTTATTGAGCATCTACGGAGTGTTAAATGCTGCACTGAGTGTTAGATCCTGCCTTATGGAATGAAGTCTAGTGAGGGACACAGGTATTTTAAAAGTATATAAGTAAATGTTTTCTTATACATTGGGACAATAGACATGAGAATCAATACTCGGATGCTAAAGTAGAAAAAAATAACCAGGGGAGTACCAGTGTTAGACTGCAGAGCCAGAGCACATCCCTCTCCCCAACAAAAGATGCCTTTTAACTAGAGGAACATATGTGCTTGTTTGATTGCAACAGTCCCAGTTAATGCCAGTTGTTCCAGCATAATTATTAATAGATGATCCTTTCCCACGAAACATATCCTGATTAAAATAATAAATTATGTGGTCATGCTAATTTTAAACAAAGTGGAAACTCAGTAAAGTGCTAGGTCCTAGAAGGGATAATGACTTCTAAGTACTTTGGAAAGCATCCCGAGGTGAAGATAAGCATTAGCAGTGAAATGGGCTGAGATTAACTTCATTCCTGGCTTGATTCCAGGGGGAAAAAAAATCACAGCTTCAAACATAATGTATTTAAGGGCACGGAATCGATACTGAGTAAAGAGAAAAGAAGGGAACCTCAGTAAATAAAACTTGGATCATTTTCCTCATTGTGAAGACCAAATTAGCAGAAAATGAAAATTCCAGTTCTTTAGCACCATGGAAGCCTAGAAACTTTTTAAAATATGAAAGCAGATAGCAGAATGTAGTCATAAAACATGTAAACTGAAGGAACCTTGGAAATAATCTCATACAGATCTCCCATCTTAGAGGAAAATAATGCCAGAGGACATAAAAGTGAACCATACACTTGGAGGTGAGAATCGCTGTATTGTATAAACATTAATTGCAAAAAGCACTGGATTTGGACTCAGGCCACCCATGTTATAGTGCCAGTTCCTTAAGCACCACTTATTTTTCCCAAACTTTGGTTTCCTCAAATAGAATCCTGGAATCAAAATATCTTTCTCACTATCTCCCAGGGTTGTTTTTGAAGACAAGATAAAATCATATAAGCTATAAAGGGCTTTGCCAATTTAGTTGTTGTTAGCAACACATTCATTAGCCTAGCCCATGTTCTAAGCAAAAAAGAGTCTACATCTATCATGAAGTTATGACAAGAAGTTTCCATGCCCTTCACAACTAAATAAAGGGGATTCTGATTTGAGTTTTGTAGCTCTCATGTTTCTCCTTTCTCATGCCTCAAAATTCACCAAATCAAATACAAGTAAAAGATGGTGATTAGGGAACTGACAAGAATCAGAGCCGTAGACACTCTCTGGGTTTGGCTGAGGAGGCCATATCTAGAAAAGATAATAGGCACCATGGTTACATTAATGTCTATCATTTTAGGATTGAATTACCACAAACCTAAACAGGCTCAGCAACTGAAACCATTGAAAAAAACTCAAAATGAGGAAGCAAAGGCTGAGCATGAAATCTGAGCTTCCAAAGTGAGCACAGTTGTGCAGCAGCAAAGTTCAGTGCTGCGAATGGCAATACTGAAATGTCAAGAAATGGAGTCTTAAAAAGTCCTCCCATGCAGACAGGCCACTGTTTTATTCAACTGGACAAAAGATTCTTAAGTAAATACAAGAAATCTGGTAAAACTTTTTAAGGAGTTAAGTAAATCTGTCAACGTATTGAGTGAATCAGGGTAAATAAGCCAAAGAAGTAACAATGTGTAAGGACAAACATAATAGAAGTTTCTTTCTTGCTCATGGAAGAAGGTAAGGAGGTTCTCCTGGTTGGTGGAGGCTTTCCTGCATGCGGTGATTCTGCCTTCTCCCAGGGACTTACCATTGGTATCCTCTTGCTTTTCATCCAGTGAGAAGAGAGAAAGACTGGAGGAGGATAGGTTCTTCTTAAGCCATGACCCAGAAACAGCACAGCATGCACTCCAACGTGGCTGACTGGAACTCAAACTCAGCCACACCCAGCTCCAAACAAATCTGGGAAAGAGGTTCTAGCTGAGAAGAAAAGAAAGCATGAATTCTGATTAACAGCTTGCACTCTCTGCTACAGGTAAGATTTCTAGTTATATAAATTCTACACCAGGACCAGCAGCAGAGTAGAAGTCTGACAGAAGGGAAAAGGGCTATGCATTGGCCCACCAGCCATTTGCAGGTACCCTGCCCTGCCTGATGCTCAACAATGTCCCCAGTTTCTCACAAAGCTAACAAAGTACAAACAAGGGGCCAAGGTTTACTTCTCAGTGTCCAATCCTTTATGTCTAATGCTTCTAATTAGTAAAAGGGATCAGTTGAAGGCATACTGGCACTGTGATAACACTAGAGAAAAATGTTTGGCCAAAATACAACAGATCCATTCCCTGTAACCTATACGGTACCCTGGAAGAATTTTCCATTTGAAAATCCTTATACACCTTGGCAATGATTTGCAATGAGCAAGATTTTCAACCACAGAGAGTTTTAGGAACTCTAGACATTGGGGCCTTTGGGCCCCAAACCAATGTAAGTTGTACTCCTACTTTTTTCATCATTCTGGAAGGTGATCCCTGACTTAGCCTCAAACTACTTTGAAAGTAGAGAAACCATTGGGAAAGGAGAAAGTAAGGCTTGGCTGCTGGGCTTGGTGTTTAACTGAAAGGCAATACTTCAGGAAATTGTGAAACCACCCGTCGTTAAGTAGATGGTGTGAAGATGGAGAATATTATCTAAAACTACTATACTGAAAGAAAAAGTTACTCTTCAGCTACCATTTGTGTCTCCAATTGTTTGTGTGCCTATTTCTCTTTTTCTCAAAATGAGGGAGAAATTGGATCCCTAGATTTAATCTTTCCTTAGCTGGATAATAACAGATTTATCATTTCAATCGAATTATATTTTTAATGCAAGGGTCATGGTATTTTCAAGAGTATTTTTGTGCAAGGAATATAATGATATGCCATGGATTTCAAGCAGAACCAGAAGGGAAGGGAAGTCTGAAGGGGTTTTAGGATAGCAGGAATATGGCAGGAAAGGAGAGGGATGTCAACAGGCTGGCTGTTTTTGTTGGCATTACGTAGGGGGAATCAAACCCAGAAATAGACCTCAAACTTCAGAAAAATTTCTGATAAAGCTGGATTGGGAAACGAGGCTTGGATCTACAGCCACAGTGAGTTTGCTTCAAACTCTACACACTCTGATTTGAACTGACTTGCCCAACCACCTGCAAAGCAGGCTGATCTGAGAGGGGGTTCCCAAGAGCACCCTGGAAGGAGTTAGAAGAGAGGGGAGAAGAAGATATGGATTGATGGAGAAGAAGGGCGGGGTTGAGAGTTTGGGAAATGACAGACGATGTGAGAGGCTTGCAGTCAGCTGTGGGAACAAGGATCAGAGGCAGAATAGATTAGGTTCTCATGCTGTGGAGGACATTCTCAGGCCTGAGAGTGTCCAGCCAGCTAGGGGCAAGAGGGAGGCACATTAACCCAGGCTGGTTTTAAGTGCCACAGTGAGAAGGGTAATTAGTTAACAGTGGGGAGCAATTAATCAGGAGCTATGTGATTCTCACCAGAGGGAAGACATGGAATCTGAAGCAGCTTCTGGCCAAGCTGGGTTGCCTTTCTCCATGGTTAGCAGAACCATCCTTTACGGTCTCAGAATGCAGAAACACTGGAAACATGAAAATCCCTGCCTCCTTCAGCTGTGGAAATTGTCTGTAGCTATCTCTCAGTATGAATTTGCCTCCAAATTCATTCTTCAAAATATTTGAGGATGTCAATATATATAAAATGGAGTTAGGTTGAATCATACAGAATTGCTGGTTTTGAAGTTAAAAATCTGTTAAAATTGGCATTTCATATGACTCAATATTGAAGTAAAGAATAGGTTCCTTGGGCACTTTGCATTTTCATAGTTTCACGTAAATACTTCGTGTTTGGGGAACCCCCGAGTGCTCCTTTAGGAGCACCTTAGGGGTCAGGCTGTCCTCAGAGGATCCAAGGATAACCCTGACATAATGGTTGCTGAAGTCCTCAATAATTCTGCTACCATGAGTGACAGGACACTTTCCTGGTGTGACTAGTTCACTGACCTCATCATATTTTTAAACGTTTAAATAAAAACTCAAATTCCATTGCCTCACTCTTAATAAATGACCTTGCCAACTACATCTCAGAAAATAGAGGCTATTAGGTAAGAATTTATTCAAACTCCCACCCAAACACTATGTGCTTGCCTACTGCTGAATTCAGACAGATTATCTGGATGTCTTCAGGCACATTGGTGTAGAATGAACTTGGAAACATACATTCTGATTATATTATATTGAGCCACCATGCAAATGTACAGCAAGTCACAGCTATATAATTGTTCGCTTCTGTACCAGAGATCAACATCACCAACCCATCCTCCACCAAGGGGATGTTACCAAAATGCAAATCTGAATGTGTCAGTTTTGTAATTTAAAGATGTCAAGCCCGTTAGCTCAGGTCAGGAATCCTGCTGCTTGAAGATCACGCCGTTCCCTCTTTCTCCAGTTTCACCCCAACGTGCAACCTTTCCTTCACATGCTCAATTACTCGGCTCCCTGGAATGCATTGTGCATTTCTTACTTCTAGGTTTTCCACATGCTGATTCTTCAGACTGTAAGTTTTCTTCCTGTCAAGACGTTACTGGGTTTAAACTTTATCTCCTGAAAGAAATATTTGAGTAAGATGCTCTGTTTCTCTACTGCCATATCTTTTTACACACACCTCGATCCTTGCTTTTATCCCACAATATATTTAGTCTTGCTTTACTAACCTGTCTTACTTGTGGGGCATTATATGAGGTGACCACAATAAACTTTGGAACAGGAACTACATGAAATAACATGTACTCAAAATATGAGTTGAATGAAGAATGAATTTATAACCATAAATTAACAATTTAGCTTCCTAGATCCTAACAATGTAAAAGTATTTTTAAATAGCAATACATTCATGTACTGAGAAATTTCACAATTTAACTTAATATTTTGCTGTTTTTGTGTGTTGAAGTAATCTTTCTAAATAGCTGCGATAATAGCTAACAATTACCAAATACCAACTATGAGCCAGGAATCATTCTAAACGCTTACACATCTAGTTTTATCAGTAAAACTACATTTAGAGTTCTCATTTTAAAAATGAGAAAAAGGAGCAAGGTTTTCTTCAATTGATTTGTTTGATAAATATGGATTTTACAAATACAGTGTTTTCTCAATAGTTTTCACCTGAATTCCAACTGAAGAACTAAAATTTAATATCTGAAACATATCACATCTTTGAATAAAAATATAAATATCCTGACCATCTATCAGGAGTTCAAGACCAGCCTAGCTAACATGGTGGAACCCCATCTCTACTAAAAATACAAAAATTAGCCTGGCATTGTGGGATGTGCCTGTAGTTCCAGCTACTCAGGAGGCTGATGCAGAAGAATTGCTTGAACCTGGGAAGTGGAGGTTGCAGTGAGTCAAGATCACGCCAGTGCGCTCCAGTCTGGGTGACAGAGCAAGACTCCATCTCAAATAAATAAATAAATAAATAAATAAATAAATAAATAAATATCCTGACCATCGAATAATTCAAAAAGTAAAGTAACTTCTGTCTACTTTTTCTTGCCCTAACTCCTGCTTCTGTTTTCTCCAATAACCATCTGGTGACAAATCTCCTAATTCTAGTCTCTCTTTGGATCTTCCTTTTCCTTCAGTTTAAGGCTCTCAGTGCTTTAGAATTACCGATCAGCAATTGGATCCATGGTGCTACCCAGATCCCTCAGAAGGCATATCCCTGCCTGGTGGATTTTCAATTGGAATAAAATAAGATGACATGAAAGTACAGAGACGATGGATGGCTTGAGCTGATGGGCAGCATTTGGAACTGGGTTTTGTTTTCTTCAAGATCTGTGGTGTCATTTTTCTTCGTCTTTTCCTGTCTTTGCTGATTCTGTCTAGGGGATGTCTTTTAATGTGAACAACTGAGTAATGGCGTCATAAGAAGTCCTGAGAAAACAACTCCTGGATTCCAACTTATCTTCAGTGCCCATAACCTTCCCCCACAGAGTAAAGGGCTTATTTTTATTCAATTAGGCCTCAATTATGTTCCAAGAAATCAGTCTCCAGACTAAACGGGAGCAAGCAGCAGGTAATAAACAAACAAGACACATCATGCTTTTGCCTTGGGCTTCTGTGAATCACTTATGTCTTCTTTAAAGAGTTTTGGTGAGGTAAGCTTTAAATTTTTGGAATGTTCACTTAAGCTATATATCAGAGGCTTCCAGTATCTTTTTGCTAGGACTGGAAATGAGATGTAAGTGAGGTTATGGTGTGCACACACACCATCCAAGGGCTAAGGGAAACTAAGACCAACAAAATTAATTCTTAAAACTCAATAAAATTCACGTGTTAAAATAATTATTTTGCAGACATTAAATGGTAGTATGCATAAAGTAAAATTACAAAATAAACACTAACCAAGCTCCTCCTCACTCTCTTGCCGCCACACTTCTTTTCTAGCACAGTGACCAAGGCATAAGCTCCAACTGTCTTCATTCAAATAGGGCTTAGCTGGTGCAACCTGGCTGGTCATCAGAGTTATGTATGAAACTATATAAATATCAGTATTCATCCCTACAGATTCTAATTCTTGTCTGGGAAAATATAAACTTGTGAAAAGCTCCACATATAGTTCACCTTGTCAGCAAAATACAGAAAAAAAAACCCTGCAGCAAGTTTTCCCTTCCCCTGACCCCTACTGTCTACATCAAAAAAGGCAAGAAGGTAGAACTCATGCTGCAGGTTGGGGAAACCTGTTTTATTCAATTCACTATCCAAAGTGAGTACTAGAAAGTCAGAGAAGGATTACTGCGAATCCTCAGTGTTCTCTAACTTCTTGCTCCTTAGCATCCCCAAAGTCACTGGTAGCTTGTTAGGAATAGACAATCTTGGGCCCTACCTGCTACTGAATCAGAATCTGCATTTTAACAAGATTCCCACAATATTTGTATGCACATTAAAATCTGAAGAGCTCTGCTGTATCTCACCATCTTTGACAGCCTCCAATTTGATGTTTGCAAGTCAATCCTAGCCATGTTCCTCTGGGCTAGATAGTTTCGGCCTAAAAATCTGTCCATCAGGTCCTACCCAGTTCTTCCACCAGAGAAAGAGTGAGGGTTTCGCCCTAAAGCTGAGCTGTTGGTTCCTGCTGTCTGCCTGCAAATTTCTTTAATACCAACATGGGCCTCCTCCAAATTTTGTCTCCAATGAGATAATTTCTAGTTGGGTTTTGTTGGCCTTGCAGCAGGAACATGCTATTATATTTGCAGAAGATTTCTGAGAACAGCAATTTCTCTAAAATTCTGTTTGCTGTTCTCTCCTTTATGAAGTGGAAGACATGATTTCAAGTCATTCAAGAAAAGCATGAAAATTGTTAACAACTTTGTTATTGTGCTTCACAGTTTATAGTCCAATTTTAACCAATAGCCAGTCTGTTCATAGAGATAGGACGCGGAGAAGCATAGTACCAAAATTTATTAATGTTGACACTAAATAAAAATTCCAAATGAGTAACATGGTTGATTTATGAGCATGTTTCTATGAGAAGTTACTCAAATAATATGATCTAATAATCTATGCAGGAGTGAAGTACAGGTCCTTGAAATATTTGGAATACTGACAGAGAGGGTAAATATAAAGAAATTAAAACTTGGCATGTTAAAAGTTGTCAGTTGTATGCTTCTGTGATTACACGGTCAGCTCAGTTCCAAGTTTAACAAAAAGTATTATCTGCCTGTCAATCAAACATTAACTGAGAATTCACTATGTTCTGGGTGTTAGAGCCATGGGAAATGACCATTTTTCATTCAGTGTTTGCTGAAAACCTCCTATGGGCTAGATATTGTATACTCAAGATATAAAGATGGGTAAGACATTGTCTGCGCCCTCAGAGAATTTACAACCTACAAGAGCAAGATATGCAAATAAAAGGAAATAGGCTACAGATATGCTCCCAAGGAGGAGGATCAGTTCTATCTTGGGAAGGCTGCAGCTGCATAGAGACGATACTTACAGGTTTTTTCAGGCAGAAGAAGAATAACCCAAAAAGAATGGAGGCACGAAACAGCATGTCACATTCACAGACCTGTGGAAGTTTAACATGCTTAAGGTTTCATTTTGTGAGGGGAGGCAGATGGCACTGAAAAGGTAGGCAGGGGCTAGATCATGCATGATAATGTTTTGGTATTTCTTTTCCATGAGTGAATGGGAAATCATCAAATATTTTTTGAATAGGAAAAGTTCAATTCCTGAATTAAAGTCATTACACAAATTAATTCACTTGATTCTCAACACAATTCCCTAGGATAAGTATTATCCCAATTTTCAGATGAGTAAATCAGTTTAATGTTTCACAACTAATGAGTTGCAGAGTATGGAGTCAAAGAGATATCTGTTTGACTCTATAGTCTGTGCTTTTACATAAAAGTATAAAATATTATCCCTGAAGTCAATAAATTAACAAACTGCTGGAGATTTAGGGCTACCATAGAAAAAACCAATGGAAAGTAACCAAGCTCTGCACTATACACATTGACTATGAGAGAAAGAGGAGTTGGAGGTGGCAGGTGGTAGGGGGAATGTGTACAGTTTGGAGCAAACAGAAAGGTTTAAATGGCAGGTGCGGGATAGAAGTTGGAAAGTGAGAACAACTCAATGAAACTAAATGTCAAGACAGCTAAATCCCTCCAGTTGACCATCCTGCCCCTCCCAGTTGAATTTGCATATTTGCTCCCTCTTCCCCCACCATTATACTCTCTTATCTCACATGCCTCCCCTTCTCCTGGCCAAAGCCTGGAGAGTGAAACTCTACTCTCTTTTCAAATTTTCCCTTTCTCCAACAGTTTATCTAATGAGAGACAGAAAGGCAGACAAAGAGAAGTGTTTCCTTGTCTTCTATGCGAAGAATATGACCATAGAACATTTCTAGCTATCATGGGAAGCAGATCTTCTCTAAACATGAGAGAACCTCACGAGCTGGATTCTCCTCATTGTTGATATGCTAAAGGGGAAACAACAGAATCTGTAAAATACCATCCCAAGCCTTGTTTATATGATTATTCTTCCTGCTGTAAAATTCTAGTTGCATGTCAGGAGCTGAAGAGTATGTTCTACTGGCTTTCTTTCTGTAACCAAATCCTAATTTTCTTCTAGGCAGATGAATTTCTCAGGTGAATTAGGGCAAAGTTAATGTGCTCACAGAGACAACAGGGAAAACAAATTAATAATAAAATATTGTCCTCAATACATATCATGTGAGGGTGTCCCTAAGAAATATTTCAGGGCCATGGAAAAATGTGGAGACTCCAGAATGAATGATGTAAATTTACTTACAAATGTGATTTTTATTCAAATTCTAGTTATCCCTTCACTGAAATAGAGTGAAAATTTAGAAATATTTGCAAATAGGGTGTCTTCCCATTACAATGAAAACATCTCCGCAGTCACCATATGCTCAGGCACCCTGCAGCTATCTTACTTAAGACATGATACTGCCCAGTCACCTCAGCCTCAGTTTCACATATAGTCTTATTCTGCACATAAACCAATATCCTTACAAGGGTTTTTTGTTTGGTGATTTTTTTTTTTCTCTTTTTGGTTTTGTTTGTCTCGTCAAGTCTCCATCTAACTCTGTCTAAATTTATCAAAAATATTTTATCTATCTTACTCATTGTCTTTATTTGATATTAAGATATATTAATTATGAGCAATTCTAATGTGGTTAGCAAGTTTGAGCTTTAAAATAGCTTTTTATATCTCATTGATGGATTTGAATAACTTTCACTCATAAACTGCCCATTAAAATTTCTGGTCCGTTTATTTGTAAGACTTTCTACTTAACTGGTCCTTTATGCCAAATCAGTACCTGTTTAATCTATTTAGGAGCAAGAGTCCATACATTCATGTCTATATTAGGAATCTGAGCACTTATTAACTCCGGTTCTGCTGCCAAAGTTAGCCTCCCAGAGTTTTTTAAAATGTGAATCTCCACATAGAGACAACACAAAAGCACAACATGACAAAGAGAGAAGGGTTGTGCTTCTCCTAGACCGTGGCTAAAACTGACAGCCCAAAGGGAGTCCTGACTGAGCTTTATGTTGGCCCATGGGGAATTTGCATACACATGTGTATAAGGTAAGTGCAAAAAGTACAAAACTAGAAAGTGCACATTGAAATCAGGGGGAAAAATACACCCAACAACATGTGCTGTTGTTAGGAGATGCGCCATAACTTTCACCCTCTATACTGTCTGTTGCAGTGTCTCACACTGTAGGTAAATGGAGCCCAGCACGGTGAAGCATTAGGTTTTTAGAAGTGAAGTTAAACTGATAAATTAGACCTCATTTATTGAACAGCAGTTAGAGCCGATTGCCTAGGGAGTCGTTTGACACCTTTGAAGACCCTGCTAACTTAATTGGTGATAGTTTGGGGGCTGAAGGAAACATTTAAGCCAAGAGCAGCAGGACACCGTGCCGCATGAAAATGGAGGAGACAAGCATTCTCTCTGACAAGGGGAGTCATATATAGATTTTTGTGTCCATTGTTTTCGCTTATTTGTGTGTGTGCTTTACTCAGTCAATCAAATATAATTGACACCACTGGGTTCTGTTGTTTTGTAGATGACAGGAGCTAATGCAAGGGAAAAAAGCTGGAAGTAAACTTCCCCCTGAAAGGCTGTGAAAAGGTTTTTCCACCGGGCCCGTGACATTTTTTGCTCAATTGTATTAATTGATGTAGTGACAAGGCACTTGGAAAGATGATGGATACTGATCACTACACCCTTTTTAAGGTTGGGCTATATCTTGCTATTAGCATAAGCACTTGTTTGTGCAAGGAGAGAACAGCAACCCAGATAGAACAAAAGGAGAGGAAAGAAGGAAGCAGGCTACCTGCACTATGCACCTGACAGACGAAGAGACTAGGTTTTCTGTGCCAGGGTGCCAAGGCAGTGCTGGGGATGGGCCTTGAGTCAAAGACAAGCTCATGACTTTGATCTTAACATTGACTCCCTTTGAACTGTGGTCCTTGAAGAGGTTCTGCCCCAGTTTTTTCATCATTTGCTCAGAGCAACAAATAATTCTAAGAGTTCTCATAAAGTCCTAAGTATTTAATTGCCAGAGCAGAAAACTGAGGAAAACCTACCAGCATTGGAGCACCCTGGGTCTAGAACTGCCAAATTATTCAGGCTAAGGGAGCTATAGGTTTTAGGATGCTCATTTTTCAGAGTCAGTGACAGTGGCAATGATGCGTTACAGTAGGCCACATGGCTTAACAAGACAGTGCCAGGGCTGAAATGACTTTGACTATTCACTGTAGATCTATTCAAAGAAGACCTTGAATACTTAAAATGAGAGGATGCAGAGTAAAGAGTCCGTTTTTGTCTGCCTAAGTCTGCCTGAAGGTTGCCAGAATATAATCTGTGGCTCATTTGAGTTACCTGGAGTCATGCGAAATCAACTGTAGTCTTCCTTGGATCATCTCCGGTGTTTAAATCACTTTGTGATATGTGAACTTAACATCCTAAATTCACAGTGCAAATGTGTTTTCAATCACACTAGAAAAACTCCTCTAACTAAAACAGTGTTTGTTTATGGAGTTCATTCTTCCCCTTTCTAACATCAAGTACTTTCTGTAATTTCTATTGGTTGGCATTTAGATTTTGAGGTGCATCATTCATTATTATGAAATTTAGAGGTAGGGCTGGAACAAAAATTAAAGGAAAATTTCCATTATCCAAATCCTGCAAGGAAAAATCAGTAAATGTACAGTTTAAGGAAGATGAAAGCCCAAACTGCAATTTTGTTCCACGAGTATTTCAAGAAAGCATTTGGTAAACCTCATCACAGAGGAGTTTCCACAATACCTGCTGAGCCAAAAACGGAACCTACAAATTTCCATAAATCCAGATACCCTTATCATTTTTCAGGCATCGGTAGATAGTCATGGCAAGTACTGTATAGAGGAGAAATCTCTGAAGATCCAGCCACAGTGGGTATTCCATGTCCTTTTTCAGAGAAAAATCCTAGGATTCCCTCATTCATTCATTCATTCATTCAACATCTATTTATTGAGCACCTGCTCTGTGCCAGGCGCTGTGGATGTAACAAGGAACAACAACAACAAAAAAAGACATATTTGCCCTCGTGGATCATTCAGTCTAATATGAAAGAGAGGCATTAATCAGATGATAAACCCAAATAAATTGAAATTTGAAAATTGGGTAAATGCTCCAAATGAGAGGTAACTGGCACTATGAGAGCTAATCGTTGGGAAATTTTACCCCCAACTGAGAATTTAAGGGAGGCATAACTAAAGAAGTAATAACTAAGCTAAGACCTGGAAAAAAAATAGTTACTGACATAAGAATTGTAGGAAGGACAGGGAGAGAAGGGAGAATATTTCAGTCATACACACATGGCAAGAGAGACTAGTGCTGCCCATTCCAGAGAATCCTATCTTGTCACTGTCCACTCCCTCAGTGTGTTCTCATTCCCTTCTGCACATTTACAGGTATTATTCCTCTGCCTGGAATGGCTTCCACGCACCCACACAACCTCCTGCCTAGTTATGTTACAGGAAAGGAGTCCCAATCCAGACCCAAGTTAGAGTTCTAGGAATTCAAATAAGCCAGGGTGTGGTTGAAACACAAACAGTAACTGGGAGTGTGATAAAAGCTGAGCTATAGGTTGGGTAGACAGGGGTGAGTCCAAACTGGAGCAAATAGCTTTAAAATACAACACCATGTAGGCATTTTGTCCTCCTCCACAAAACTCACCTCTTTATTAACCCTTTGCTATTTTCGTTTTTGAGATTGCAGAGTAGTGGTAATAGGTAATTAAAATAATGGAAAAAGTCTGGAAGTGGCCTTGCTCACAGGTTCCTTAAAAAACACCTTCTGTAGCAAGAGGCCGATCAAGGGCTGGGAGCAGTGGCTCATGCCCATAATCCCAGCATTTTAGAAGGCCAGGGTGGGAGGATCACTTGAGCCCAGGACTTTGAGGGCAGCCAGGACAAGACAGTGAGACTCCTGTATCTACAAAAAATAAAAAATAAAATTAGCCAGGCATGGTGGCACACATCTATAGTTCCAGCTACTCTGGAGGCTTAGGCAGGAGGATCACTTGAGCACAAGAGGTTGAGGCTGCAGTGGGCTGTGATTGCCCCACTGCACTCCAGCCTGGATGACAGAATGAGACCCTGTCTCAAAAAAACATATCAAAAAAAAAAAATCAACAGAAGAGGCAGAGCAAGAAAAACAAAAAAAGAATGCTATAGGCCATTTCTGGCTAGAAGAATTCTAGATTGCAAGTCTATCAACTCATCCTGTTTACATTGAGAGCAAAATGAATCCTCACTATCGGAAAATGTTGACTCCTTCCATTAATGTTGCTTCAAAAAAAGATTCAGGTTAGACAATGAAGAAATCTGCCAGAGTGATAGAATGATACAGTAGTGATACAGAGCCATCTTGGATTGTGTTATTGTGTTCTTAATACCTCTAGAGAGCAAAATTCTTTTTGTGTTTGAAAAATAATGTAAGGAGTTATACTTTTCTGGGATCCTTGCTACCAAGATGCTACTAGAGAAGATCCGTTAGCAGAGGAACAAGCCTTGGCCATAACTGGTTGCTGGCACTTTGGCCATGGCGACAAGAGTTACAGAGAGGCAGAACAGATGCAGTAGGAAGTCCCAATACCTCGTAGAGAAGCTGCTTGTTAGCACCAGCAGCTCTTTGCCCACCTCCATCTCTGAATTCTTACAGAAAATCAAAAGGGAAAAGCATGAATGTCATCTGTGACTTACAATTAGTACCCGAAAAAAAAATGAGCATGAATGTAGTCTTCCTGGTAGAGATGCTCTGGCACACAAAGCCATGCCTACTTTGGAGAGGAGAAGATGCTGCTTTGGGCCTGGGCTCTGACACAACACTAGGAAAATACAGCCAACTGGGAAATACAGAACTGACCATTCACAAGTGCTCTTGATAAAACATTACAGGAGATGGAATTCTCAGAAAACACTGTCAACAGAAATTAGATCTATAATACACTGTGGCAACAAGCCACAGGGTTTTATATGAGATTAGGCAAGTTTCAGTTGTTCCCCTTCACACACACACATGCGCGCGTGCACACACACACACACATACTCTCTCTCTCTCTCTCTCTTGCATGCCACTGTGCTAATCTTCTAGCCACCCATTCCAGGGAGTCCTGTCTTGTCACTGTCCACTCCCTCACTGTGTTCTCATTCCCTTCAGTACATCTACAGGTATTATTCCTCTGCCTGGAATGGCTTCCATGCACTCACACAACCTCCTGCCAAGTTATGTTACAGGAAAGGAGTCCTGATCCAGATCCAAGTTAGAGTTTACATGACCATTCAGATTCACTCCAAATCCTTCTCTCCTTTGTGTATCCTTTTACTACCCAAGCCCACTCTAATTGTTTTCTTCTTTCTGGTCAGAATTATATTTTTATGTGTTCATATGATCTACCCACCACAACTCTAAGGCTAACAAGGAGTACACATGAATAAGTGCTTCGTCAATTATCTATTGCTGTGTTAAAAAAAAAATGGTGGCTTCAACAACCACCATTTAACACTGCACAAGTCTACAGGTCAGGTGTGCGGTTCTGCTGATCTGCGCCAGGTTTGGTTGATCGTAACTGGACTCATAAGAGTCAGCTGTGGGTTAGGAAGATAGAACTAGTGATATTGGCTGGGGTCTCTTGCATCTCTGTGTCCTTGCTTGGGACAACTGGCTGATTGGACTGTGGCTCCTGTGGGCTCTCAACCTCTATCAGGGCTGGTGGGCTTGCTCACATGGTGGAGGCAGAGGTCCTGAGGGAACAAGGCCTCTTGAGGCCTAGACTAAAGTTGGACATGCCACTTTACTTCATTCTATTGGCCATGTACACGCACACATACATACACAAAATGTTCATGAATAATAAATAGACATACCAACAGAGTAGTTATGTCAACTTCCCTCACATATAGCTGAGGGAAGGGCTGTGTCCCCTTCTGTCACTAACCTTTGTCCACATCATCTACCATCTTTTTTTTAAATGCTTCTCGAGTCATAAATCCACCATCTATTTTTATGGTTCAGGCTAGTCCATGACATGCTGATTTATATCAAGCCACATCAAAGTGGTCACTTCCTTAAATGACTGGGAATTTGATATCCCTCTGCTTATAATTAATAAAAGTGCAGTCTCTGTTATGAGTTCTTCAACTAATTAGCTATGACACCTTCTCACTACTGTCATAGAAAACTGTGCTAATGCAAAAACAAATCAAAACAGAAGCATGATTCCTCTCAGTTTCCGTACATATGCCTGCCCCTGGTCCCTGCACATGTAAAAACCATCCACTTATCTGATTTCCTCACCAGCTGGAAGCAAATGTTTGTAGGCCATATCCTGTCTTTTAACAAAAAAAGAAATATTTCTGGCCTGGGAGCTTCCCAGAAGCTGTCTCCCAGCAGCAATCAGTTATTTCCTTAGTGCATACTTTCTGCCTGTCCTTCAAACATCCCTCTCTGGGTCCCTCTTTCCAACACCGTGGCTGAAATTGCCTACTTGCTGTTTCATTGAGGTTTTGCTGCATAACTCCTGTGTATGTTCTGGCAGAAAATGTGTTTTATATATTCCTTTGTCCAGTGCTGTGAAATAGTTTGAATTACCAAAAACTATGTGATTCATTTACAACCAAATATAAATATTTGGTAAAGAGACAGAGTAGAAATCTCCTCCAAGCCAGGGAGGACCAGCTAGTCTGAAGTCAATATTGCATGACAAATTTTGTAGAAGAAGGGGCTAATACTTGTAAGAATCACCTCACATCACCCTGCTGGTCAAAGCTGCACATCACCCAACAATATGATACCAGGTAACCTCACCCCAGGAGGGGATTGGCTCCAGGTGGACTTGCAAAACAAGAGTAGGCTTGTCCTACCCTGATCTCCCATAGACCAGCACTCTGACCATGCGGCTTTCTGCCTAAGCCAGCCTTGGGACACAGGAATTTGGCTCCAAGAGTCTGGGGTGAGGAGTCTTTTTCCAGAGCTCATACCGTTAATCCAGCCAAAATATGCTTTTTCCAGAAAGATGAGAGTTTTCCTGAGCACAAAAGAAATGCTCCTACAGAAAAGCAATACAACCAGGTTTCAACTGACTTCTGGGTTTCAACTGACTTCTATTTTCCTAGATAAACCAGCAGGCTCGGATAAGCCACAGTGCCTCACATCCCTAGTATCTTTGTTACTACTCAAGGCATAGATTGCTCCAGTTATTTTCCTTTTGTATACCCTCATCCCACTGTTGCTCTGTGTTGCTTTTCTTTTGACCTTCCTACATGTACGGATCCAGTCTTTCTAATGAGCCTAGAAACCTCCATCCCATGGTTGACAAAGAGCTCCTATATCTTCAATCACTTCCCTAACTGTCCTGTTCCCAGCTGGTCAGAGCAGAAGCCTGGCTTTCTTCTAAATTCATGGCTCCAACGAAAGGACACTGATTTACTCATTCCATGCATCTCAGGGTCAGGAGGTGGGAGAGCATCCTCCTCACTTCTCAGGATTATTTCCTCTCTCATATAAAACCCCTGCATCTTCGACATAGCAATGTGGTTATACCACCCTTCTAACTGCTGTTCCGTACTAACCTACCAATCACTTGTCTCATTTGCTGTAGATTTTGGTGTCTGGCTTAGCCTCTCCCTCTCCACTCCAAGCTCAATCACCACTCTAGGTACCTTTAGTGTCCATGAAAAACAGACCATCCCACTTCTTAATCTTGGGGCTACTTCACATCTTCATCTTCAATGACCTTACCTCCAACGGGCCAGTCTATTCTGCCAACTGCTTCCCTAGCCACAACCTGGAATGTACCATCACCCAGAACTTCTCCACCTCTGAAATCAGACATTCACACATTTTTTTCTGATCCCAATCTCCTTTTCTACCAGTTCTCTCATCAATTGCTCCTATACCACCCATTCTTCAACTCCAGCCTACTGAACCTCTGCTTTTACCTTCTTTTTTATTTTATTTTATTTATTTTCTGGGATAGAATCTCACTCTGTCACCCAGGCTGAAGTGCAGTGGTGCAATATTGGTTCACTGTAACTTCTGCCTCCTGGGTTCAGGTGATTCTCCTACCTCAGCCTCCTGAGTAGCTGGGATTACAGGCACCTGCCACCATGCCCGGCTAAGTTTTGTACTTTTAGTAAAGATGGGGTTTCACCATGTTGGTCCAGGCTGGTCTCAAACTCCTGACCTCAAGTGATCTACCTGCCTTGGCCTCCCAAACTGCTGGTATTATAGGTGTAAGCCACCGTGCCCGGCCTGCTTTTACTTTCAAATACTTACTCTGTCACTTCAAACACACTCTTGGCAATAGCATCGACCCCCTTCACCCTTTTGTCCTATTACTTGTTCTGAAAAATCACAGACATTGTATCTACTTAAGTGAGAGCCTTGTTGGTACCTCCTAAGGCCCCTGACCTGGAAGGTGAAAATCACACAGCAATGAAAAATGGTTTCTCTTTATGTCCAATGTTTCTACTCCTAACCAGATCTAAGGACTGCCTGGCAACTCTGCTGTTTCCTTGTCAGTTCTCTCTCCCAGAGGTTGGGAGTCCAATTTCCACCCATTTTTTTCAGGCACTGTTGTTGACAGTGGAAATGCAGTGTTAAACAAGACATTGCTCCCTACCCATCACAAGCTTATTCTGACGGAAGGAAACAGATACACTCAAAAAATCAATGAAAAATGCTATGATGAAAATCAAACTGGATGATGTGATGGGCTCTAACTAGAGGCTCCTTTAGTTTGTGTATCAGAGAAGGCTTCACTCAGGACATAACAGGTAATCTGAGACCCGAGTGGCACAGCCAGCTATGCAAAGAGCTGTGAAAAGCCCACCTCCCAAAGTAGAAACCACTCCTTGCAAAGGCACTACTGCAGATACTATTTCAGAGTGTTTGGGGAACAGCAAGAAAGTCAGGGACTGCAAAATCACTGTGAGCAAGGGAGAGAATGTGGTAGGAAACGAGAGGAGAGGAACAGGCAGGGAATGGATCTTACAAGCCAGGGAAAGGAGTCCGGATTCGTATTCCACATGCTAATGAAAACTATTGGAGGATGTTTTGTTTTGTTTTGTTTTGTTTTTTTCCTTGAAAAGTAACATGATTTGATTTGTAATTTTCAGAAGATCACTCACTTCAGTGTGTTTTCTCTCCCCATGCCTTCATCCTCTTTCTCTCTCCTGACTCATTTCCATCTCTATCTAACTATACTCAGCTCACTCCCATCTCTTAAGCAAACACTTCCCTGACATCACTCTCTCCTCTGCCAGGCTCTCTCTTTTCTTTTCTTTTCTTTTCTTTGCACAGCCCCCCTTCCTGTCTTCCCACTTCCTCAGCCACTGCCCCCGGATTCCTGTGCTTGCCATCCACCCAGCTCTCATGGAAGCCTCTGAGTGCTGCAGCTGCTTAGTTAATGACGCCTCTTCAGCCCCTTCTTACCTGACCTCCCTCCAGAGTCCTTGTGATTTCCTCATACTTCTCTAGCTTCTCCCTTTGGTTTCTTGGGCAAGGTCCACTTCTACTTGGTCCTTCAATGTTCCACACACTGCCCCAGAATGCCTTATCTCCACACTCTGCACCACTCAATACACATACATACACACACACGCACACACACACACACACATACACACACACACACACACACACCCTCCATTTCCATCTACATTTTGATGTCTCACAAATTCAAATCTACTATATCTCTCTACCAGGCTCCAGATTTGCTTGATTTTCCCATAAGCTCCTAAATCACATGCAATCACAAACTGAGCTCACCATATTTTCCCAAAATTCTGCCTCTTCTTGTGTTTTCAATCTCCTCTGCCAAACGTGAAACCTATATTCCCTCTTCTCCTTACCCCCTCTTATAACCAAAATTGTCGACACTACCTCCCGATACTGAAACTTGTGTCCCCAGTTACAGACATATCTGACCATCATCTCTCACCTGGATTATGGCAACAGTCCACACCAGACCATTCTGTCTTCATTATTGCCCTATTCAGTTCTTTCCCTCATCACAAATACAGTGGGTTTTCGAAACCCGGAGGCTTCCTTACTTCTCCATCGCCTTCAGAATAAAGTACAATGGGTTTTTGTTTGCTTGTTTTTGAGGCAGGGTCTCACTCTGTTGCCCAGGCTGGAATGCTATGCAAAATCACAACTCAGTGCAGACCAACTTCCCCTACGTGAGCGATGCTCCCACCTCAGCCTCCTGAGCAGCTGAGACTACAGGCATGGGCCACCAGTCCCAGCTTTTATTATTATTATTATTATTATTATTTTGTAGAGAAGGGGTATCATTATCCTGCCCAACTCCTGGGCTCAAGCAACTCTCACACCTCAGCCTCCCAAAGTGCCGGAATTAGAGGCCAGTACAAACTATTTCATACAGCTTTCGTAGGTCTTTCCCCTGAACATCTTACTCCACCATACATACTCCAGCCACAATAATTGTTTTCGCTTTCATGAACATGAACTCCCGCCTGTGGACGTTTATGCATGATGCTTCCTCTACTTGAAAATCTCTTCCGTCTACTGCTTCACCCCTGCGACTATTCGTTCTTCAGATCTAAGACCTCTAAGGAGGTGTTTCCGGGATCCCACCTGTCTATAGTTAATACCTCCTCTGTTTCCCCATAGTTTCCTTTAAGAGCACATATCAAACTGAATTATAGTTTTCTACTTGTTTTTATTTCCCATCAGACTTTAACTTCCATGAGGGCACACCCTATTTGTTTCCATCTATTACCAACCATTAGTAGAATTTAGCACATAGATGGCTCTCAAATGTTTGTTAAATATTTTGGCTAAGAATGTAATGCCCACACAAAATAGTTCATTCTTTTTGCATAGGTAGGTAGGTAGGTAGATAGATAGATAGATAGATAGATAGATAGATAGATAGATAGATAGATATAGATTGTTGCACAAATAGGCTTTCTAGTTATCATATCTACACTCCTCCTTCTTCTCTGATATGGGATCTGGGGGAATAACTCACAACTTGGGGAAAAGGAACCAAAGAGTTTGACCTTCCCTCTTTTCTCTTCCTCCTCCTCTTCTGCTTCCCTAAACCTCCTTTAATTTAACCCTTCCTTTGATTTTTCAGTGGGAAAAAATCTTACGGATTAGAGTATCCTCTTGAAAGGTAAAGTTGCTTTTCCAAGTAGGAAACTGAAAATTAGAATGCAACAAAGTGCGCAAAGAAATTTTTGTGTTAATCCATGCTCCAATTTGACAAAACCTAGATAATACAAAACTAAATATTATAAGTGTATAACATCAAAGAGATCCTCACCTGACCATTTTGTATGTTTTTCTGTGAGGCCTTCTCCACCTTTCTTCCCTCCCTCTCTCAAGACCACAAACAGCAGGGGATCTCTGAGTCCTGGGAGTTCTGTATCACCTACACAAGGCTAAGAGAAGGCCTCGAAGACAAAGCCAGGAACCTCTTCATTTGCCACCCGTAACCCACATCCCATGCCCAGCATAGGCTATTTCTTTTCATAAAACTATACATTATAAAATTGAGGCGGGGGAGAAGGAGAGAAAATAGCACAATGGCAGCTGTAGCAGGTCGGGTAATCCAGGAAGCAGATCCAAGACAAAATTAGAAATGCAAGAGATTTATGAGATGTATTGGGGAAATGTCCGTGAAACATAGAGAGGAGAGGAAGCAGGTGAAGGCTGTGAGATTCCCAGGCCATGATGCAAGTCTGACACCTGGGAAAAAAAGAGGGAGAAGGAAGGAGGAAAGGGTAGAAAAAGCCTCAGATGACAGCACAGCTCTGAGAATGTTTTAACCAAGCCAAAGAGGAGCGCCATTCGATGGGTCCCATGTTGGCAGAAATGTCCAGCTCCAGTCCCCCTGCTGTGCAGTCATTGGCTAGAAGCAGCCTGGGGAAGGTGTGGCCTCAGCATGACTGCTATGGTAGCTGAAGCTTCTCCCAACAGCTTCTGTCTGCTGGCACAGTGGCTTCTGAACTTCTTTGTAAGTTACTCAAACACCAGTCTGCTGTAAAGAGGGAAACTGAAAGCGGATGTCATGTATTACCTTACCTCATTGGTTCTCAATCAAAAATCAAAAGTCAATTTCGTACCCAGGGGATATTTGGCAATGACTTCACATTTGCAATTGTCACCTCTGGCAGAGGGGTGGCTGGGGGTGGTTTGGGGGAGGCATACTGCTGGCATCTAGTGAGTAGCAGCCAGATATGCTGCTAAATGCCTTACAATGCATGGCACAGCCCACCACCACAAAGAATTTAAAAATTATCTGGCTTAAAATATCAGTGATACTCAAGTTGAGGAAGCCTGCCGTACATCAAACAGAAAAATCTTAATTCCATTTCAAGGAATGTAGTTCTTTTTGAATCAAAGCATGCAAGGTGGCAGGGCAGGTGAGCGTGGGGACATGGATAACACATGTGGCATGTCACTGTACATCTGGAGAGCACTGTAGACCCAAAATTCTACTTTCAAGCCTTCCTCATTTCTTATTTCAGTGTGTATAGTCTATGAAATAAATCACATGCACATTGAGAATAATATGAAGGCAGAATGCCACATCCACTCCGGAGTCCTGCGTCGTCTACCAGCTGTTGATATGTGTGTCCCATACAGTGTTCTCATCACCTGCAGGACTGAGGAAAGACTAATTTTTTTTTTTGTCAGAAAAGAAGAAAATGACCTAAAACTCTACCTTTCTATGCAACACATACCATATTCTTTACAGAGTTAACATTCTAGTATAAAACATAATTGTTTAACGAGTTTTAGTTATGGGTGGGGGATAATAAAAGTTCCATTTTCCTTTCCTACCATGATGCCCAGACACTGTCTTCTTTATTCCATTACTCCAGGGTGAAACCATAGTGATGAAAAGGTACCTTGACCAGTCTGCTGACAGATCACTCTCATGGCCAAGAGTGGAATTTCTTAAAGTAGATATAATAATAAGAGTTTGGGAAATAATGTATTTGAAAATATGAAAGTTTCCCAGAAACATGAGATTATTCCCTGCAGCCTAAAAAAAGAAACAGAATTGGCCTTTGTGTTCCCAATTTGCAAAACCATGGTTAGCCGCCAAAGAGCTCAGCTGAGGATGGGAAGAAGAAATCAGACTGGCCGGACACGGTGGCTCACGCCTGTAATCCCAGCACTTTGGGAGGCTGGGGCGGGCAGATCACAAGGTGAGGAGATCGAGACCATCCTGGCTAACACGGTGAAACTCCCATCTCCACTAAAAAATACAAAAAACTAGCCGGACCTGGTGGCGGGCACCTGTAGTCCCAGCTACCGGGAGGCTGAGGCAGGAGAATGGCGTGAACCTGGGAGGCGGAACTTGCAGTGAGCCGAGATCGCGCCACTGCACTCCAGCCTGGGCGACAGAGCGAGACTACATCTGAAAAAAAAGAAAAAAGAAAAAAGAAATCAGACACAGAGAAAATTCTAACAAGGGATTTAAAAAAAGGAAGTAAAGAAAAATAAAAACCTGTTCAATCTCCTGCCTTCCGCCTGCACTGATCCCCACAAGAGAAACAGTAGATGATACTGAAACAAAGTAATTTCACTGCTGGTTCATAGCTCTGGGGAAAGATGAGTTGGAAAGGATCACCTAAACTGGAGGTAGAGGTCATCTGTAGATTTCAAATGTCTGTTTTGCTTTTGTTCCATGTTACTGTAAATAATTATCAAGTGACAGTAAAGATTTATAAAAGCATTTAAAACAATGAATAAGGAGAGTTGGTGGAGTTATAAGGTGATTTTCCTGGTTTATGAACTTGTTTGAAAAAGAGCCATGACCTTATACTTAAACATGGTATAAAGGCCCAACGAAGCTATTACAATCTAATAATAA
>NW_012103321.1:3059261-3081689 GCF_000951045.1 Mandrillus leucophaeus | reverse complement strand
AAAGAAAGAAAGAAAGAAAGAAAGAAAGAAAGAAAGAAAGAAAGAAAGAGAGAAGAAAGCAAAAGAAAAGAAAAGAAGGAGAAAAGGAAATTCACAGTCAAACTGGTATGCATTGAGTCTCTGGAGGCTGAAGACAAACAAGTTTGTAATCTTATGTGCGTCATTTAAATCTTTAGAAGATTTAAGAAAAGGATTTTTCTTTTCTTTTCTAATCCAGGACAGTAAGGGACCAATTTGGAAGTTAGAAACTTCAGAGAAAATTGTGCTGCTGACACGCTGACTTTGGCAAATGAGCCTTAGATTCCTCTTTGTATACCTGCCTTCTTGCTTCAGTTAATTGGAAAATACATGCAATGACAGAAATAAAATATCTGGCTCTTTGAAAAGTAGGGTGCCATGGGAGAAAGACTTTTTAATAATTTTCTCTATTATGAAGGGCTTAGGTCTGGAGGATAGAGGCAAAACCTGCAAACCCCCCTTGTTGTGCATTCACTCGCATTCACTACCCAAGGCTCCCATTTTGATCGTTCCCCTTGACCAGAAAATGGAGAGTGCAAATCTGTGTTCTTAGATGCAGGAAAAATAAACATCCACCAGCTTCAGCTTCAGAAACGCGCATGAGAAGCCTTCAGTTTGCAAAGCAACAGCCTCACGTAATAGACGACGATGTGTACATGATTCACTACAGCTTTTGACACTTCACAAATCAAGTCTGATTGGGTTTCTCATTGAAGCGATCTGACAGCGTAACCAGAAAGCCTCCTGGGGCTCTTCCTTTTTTTTTTTTTTTTCTTAGCAATGGATAAAAACAACCCCAGAAACAGTCATTTTGGAAGTGGTAGTATCCAAACTTAGTTTTCTATTTTATTTATTGTCATGCAATTGCTTCTCTAACCCACTCTATTGATCTTGAGTGGGAAGGGAAGGGGGTTGGACAGAAGAAGAGCATTGCTCCGAGTCAGGCATCTGTGGTTTGGTCCTGAGGGAAAGAAATAAATAGTCCCAACCTAGAAGAAGAGGGAGGGGAGAGGAGGGGGGAAAAAAACCCCAGAAGATTGACTGGTTTGCAAGGGATCCCAGTGGATTCCTGCTTACACCAGAGCATCATTTAAGCCTATGTTCTTCCATCTACCTTGTTTGCAGTAAATAGCTGCCCATTATGTCAGGTCAGGCAAGTGCCGGGGCGTCACAGCTCAGTGGCCGTGATCTGCTCACAGAGCAGCAAGAAAGGGCCCCCAGAGAGCAAACGCATGTGTCAAGTTCTGGAGCCGTCAAGGTTCTAAGCGACAGCTTATCTTGAAGGTTTAAAACATGCAAGCTGTCCCTACTTGCTTCTCTCCCCTCCTCCCCACCTTTCACTCTCCCTCCTCTTCTCCCCCACTCCACTTATCCCCCCTCCCCCGGTCTTTTTGCCTCTTGACAATCTGCTTGAAAGAAGACAGATGCTGGAGCAGTTTTCCTTAAGTTGGCTCTAATTCCGTAAGGTGCAATCCACCAAACACAACTCTGTCCATCTTATGAAAAGGCTAAGATCCTGAGGCAGCCCCATTTATTATTTGTCTTGACACTAACACAAATATTTTCAGATGGGTTGGAGGCTGTCACTTTACTATCTTATGTTCTTTGCCCTCAATAAATAAGACACATTAAAGTTCTTAAAGGCAAACAAAGAACTGTATCCTGGGTACCATTTGTCCTGTAGTTGCCATGTTTAATTGAACATTTTATAGCACTCTAATGCCATGTCAGGTTCTTAATGTGACATGTGTTCCTCTCTTACATTATCAAGGGCTAAGAGCATCATAGAATCTTCCTTGGATTCATGCGTATGAGAAATAAGATTTATCCTGTGAGCTTCACTGAATCATTTATGAGTTGCCTTATCTTACCCAGGCAATTTTATAACTCATAAATGGCCCCTGTGGTCTGCTGTCTGGATTTTGTTTACTATAAAATCCCAAAATAGTATGACTATTTTTAAGATGGCAAGCTAAATTTTGCTGCAATATAGAAGTATTCTGTATCTGTCCTTTATTCTGCCATTTGCTGGTCCTAATTAAAGGATGGAACCAATTCTGGGAAAGGACGATGCTCGTGGATGGCACTTTAGAATCTCTAGTCCTACTATAGGGCAAAGGTAAGAGCCAGTGACTGCCAAACTTTATAAAGTATTTATGGTGTTTGGCAATTATCTTTAGAGAATGCTGTCCTGGACAGAGCTAGACAGCAGTGGAACCTCTAACTGCTTACGTTCCAGCAGAAATTAGCCACGTCTCAACAAGATACACACTCAAACCAACACTGAAAAAGTGCAGGATGTTGGCTAAATCAGGAGGAGATTAACTGTGTTTAATTAAGAGGAAAAGAAACGTGAATGTTAAAGGTGCATAATGAAAGGAGGATTGTGGGAAGTTGTGTTTTTGTCATGTCATTTTCAATGGGAAAACTTCATGAAATAGATGGATGTGCAGTGTGTCCTCAAATGAGAGACAGCCAGCTCCCTGGGCTTACTAAGTCCCTGTCACATACAAAGTCCTCAGCTCCATACAGAGTGCTGTGAGTGTTCACCCAGACAATCCAATTCTCTTCCAGCTCAGTCATGGGATAAATAATTTAAACATATTTCAGAAATGTCTTAGGCAGACAATGTGGTTTTTCAATCAACACATGACCACAGTGTCCAATTTTCCCCTGAGTATTCTGAGTTTTTCTGTGTATTTCTGGTAATAAATACAACTTAGTATTCATTTCTGGTGTCTGTTTATTTCAGGGTGACTGAGTATTCAAAAGCTCCTTGTAATATATAAAATGTATGAGATACTTTTTGCATTGAATCAAAATTATACATTTAATTTTTCAAATATTTCCTTTAAAACTCAATCACCAGCCAGGCATGGTGGCTCATGCCTGTAACCCCAGCACTTTGGGAGGCTTAGGCAGGAGGATCACGAGGTCAAGAGATCGAGACCATCCTGGCCAAAATGGTGAAACTGCTTCTCTACTAAAAATACAAAAATTAGCTGGGCGTGGTGGTGCATGCCTGTAGTCCCAGCTACTTGGGAAGCTGAAGCAGGAGAATTGTTTGAACGCGGGAGGTGGAGGTTGCAGTGAGCCGAGATCGTGCCATTGCACACCAGCCTGGTGATAGACCAAGACTCTGTCTCAAAAGAAAAAAAAAAAAATCAACCATCAACCAAACACTGGAAAGGATTTTTTCACATTTTTGCATGAGAGGCAGTACAGCCCAGTTCATTGTATCTTTATTTCACAGCTGCTCTGTCATTTTTCTCTCAAGTCTCAGTTTACTCATCTGTAAAATGGAAATACTGATACCTGACTTGAAAGCCTGTTATAAAGATTAAATATGAAGTGTCTAATCCAGTACCTAGAACATTCATTAGCATGAAATAAATGTCCACTGTTGTTGTTTCCGTTATTATCAGATATGTGTAAACTTCATATATGAAACTCTAGAAAAGATTGTGTGTAAAATTTTGTAGGCATTTTGGCACTTTAACTTTCCATCACAGAGTATGGTAGTGACAGGATAAGGATGGGGAAATTGGCTACATTCATCATTTATTCTTTCCACAAATATTTGCTGAGTGCCCTACCCTGCATAAACATTATGAAAAATCACAAGAGAGATGGCAAATACTTCAGCTAGATAGTCATGAGGGTTAGAGTCAAAACTAAAAACTTCAGTCATTGAGTTTATGCAAAACCTCTTGATAGGTTTTCAAGGGAGAGGTTCTAGATTCTGTTCCTCTATAATGTACCCTTCATGGGAAATCAAGTAAACCTAATGATTCAGACTCTTGGATCCAAGGGCTCACTCTATTTCTGCAGATTTCTTCAATATCCTCTTTACAGAAAGCCAATGTTGTGCCTTTTCTTACTTGAATTTGTTATAAGGGAAGGCTGACAAACCTATTCTTATCTTCTTATCCTTCCTAGTCATTGTAGAAACCTCTGTTATTAAAATATTTTTTACAGATGAGCAATTCATACCATGCCTATAATAAATTTTTCCATTTTCCCCGGGATGCAAATGTGAGAAACATCAAAGAAATTCAATTATAAAAACCTATTTTCATTCAGTTAAGGACAGGAAAATTTATTATGGGTTGCTATTTGCCATGTTTCACATGGGCATAAATGAATTCAATTTCAATCAAAGTATCAAGTCTTTTCTAATAGGTTTTGACTGGACTGAACACAAGCATCTTGACATGTGTATTGAGAAGATACAGCTCTGCAAACATGCCTAAGGAATGAAGATTTTGTAAAAAGGAATTTAGCTACCTAGACACATTTAGAGATCTGGTTCTGAACATATTTATTTAAGGAGGGTGTATGTGAGGTAGCACAATTAGGATTTTGATGTGTGACTTTAAGTTGTCCCATTTTGAATACCTGGCTTTATCTGAGAAACAAGCATGAGATCCCCACCACAACTCCGCTGGACACCCATTTGTTTTTCAGCGAATTCTGCATGGTTTCTCTGCTTCATGCCACGGTGGGAGAGATGCTGGGTGTTCTCAAGCATCCAGATAACTAAAGGTTTTGCCTTCTGTATAAGTATTGGATTATATATGGCCAGTGGTGTATTCTTTCTCTCTAAAAGGTTTCTTCCCTCTACTCACTTATTACAGGAGGAAGCACAATATAGAAGTTTTATTTCTCCTTTTAGCCACAGAATCTGAGTAAAATGTATAAGTAAAATTACTCCAAATGAGGTGCAAGGCAGATGACCACAGCACCTTCGTGTCCCAAGTGGCAAAGCAGGCCTCCAGCTGGGGAGGGTATATTGGTAGAATCTCTCATAAAATAATTTGGCACTGCTTTTATATCATTCAAATCTGAATGACTCAGAAATTTTACTCCCAGGCATATACCATAGACAGATTGTTGCCCATGTGCACCAAAAGAACTGTACCAGAATCATCTTAGCAGCACTGTTTGTAACAACAAAAACTGAAAATGTTTCCAGTGTATACTAAAAGGAGAGTGAATAAATAAATTGTGGAACTTTAACACAATGAATTATTGTAAAGCAGTGAAAATAAATATTATCTTCATGCAATAATAATATTGAAAGTGAAACGTGAAAAAACAAGTCAGAAAAACATATACATACATACATACATGGACACATATATACATATAATAATACTATTTATATAAAGCTCAAAATTATACAAAAATAAAATGTAAGAGTGTTTACCTCCAGGAGTTGGTGCAGTGCAGGGGGATGTAAATGGAAGCAGCACCTAAGTTGTAATAACAGTATTAGTAATTTTCATGGTCTTCAGTTGAGTAGTAGCCATGCTAGTGTTGATTTTATTAACATGCCTCATGGTTTACATATATCATCTTGTATATAGGAAATAGCACATGATAAAAAAAACAAAACCCAATTTCAAACAAAATCTTACCTAAAGCAAAAAATTAGTGGACTTCAAACCAATTCACATATATATGGGCCTAATCCTAATAGATAATTTCTGAGTGCCCAGCAGTGCAGAGATCTGTGATGCAATTTAGAGACAACACACAGGACTATTTCAGCGTTTATCTGCAAGTCTTGCTTTAAATTTTCCACTGTTATTTGCCTTTTTCTCATCTATCATAGCTTATGAATGAATTTCTGAGGGTCACATTTACTTGATAAAGCTCCCAGGAATTCTTTAAAATTGTCATGCTTAAAATATCAACTTAACTTGTACACATCCCCATTTGAGATCTCCACAGCATATTCTTTACCTTTCTAAGGGATTTCACAGAGCTTTGCAGGCAAACTCACAGACTAAGGAGACAGACACACTAATAATCCTACAATTTGTGTGCTACTAAAACACCCACATCAGCCCTATTTTTAAAAATATTTGATATTCCCTTCTACTTCAAAAGAAGTTTACTATATATACCCTATCTTAATTTCTCAATAAGATGGGAAATTTCTAGAGGTTATCTGTGCTCGGGGCTTTGAACCCTGGTGAAAGTCACTCTTCAAAGTCATGAGGAATTATAATAATGAATGCATCTCCATTCACCATATTTGTAGTTGAAAATACATAAACATTGAAAAGTAAAAAATATAGGAAAGTAAGTGTGTATTGGCAATATTTAATTATTTTGCAGCTGATATATTGAAAAATGTTTTTTCTGTTTAGTCTGAAACATCAGGAATTGTTTTCATTACATAATTTTTTTAATGCCAAAATGGAAAAAAAAAAATGTTAAGGTCAAAGTTCTGAAAAAGACCTTAAAAGATCCTGATGAAACCCTATTATTGCAACTGAAGTTTTTTCACACAATGATTAGAAAATGCCATTCTGAGAGAAATTATTGGTGGTAAAACCACGACGATACATGTTGACCTAATGGCTATTCCTCAAAGGTAAGTCAAAACGTTCTATGAGCTTCTCTTATTGATTGTTGTTCCCCAGTGCACCTCTGGGAGCACAACAGCAAAGAAATGTTTTGATCGGAGAAAGAGTGACCTTTACTTTGAAAGTGTTTTAATGCTGTGATATGCTGAAATAACTAACTGAAAAGATAACAAAGCAGGGAAAAACCTTATTATTTTGTAACCCATGGGGAAATGGGCATTTTTAAACTTTTCTACAAAATCAGAAATCTGATAAAATTCTTGAGGCTAGATCTGAAATGCTGTGTTCCTGATTGGAGTAAAACTTAATATCCTTACATAAGCAATGAAGAAGCACACACCAACACTCAAAGGCCTACATACACGCCTTTCTATTGATGCACGGAAGAGGAGAAGTGCTCACGTCGTGGCAACCAGAGCTGCCAGCTAAGATGTGCCGGCCAGCATGCTCTGCACGTGCGCCCATCTTTTCACAGTCTGTACACTAACGCTGTCAGGCTGCCATTGTTATACTCATTTTATAACAGAGGAGTCTAAGGGCCAAACCATTTAAGTAACTTGTCTCAGGTCATACAGTGAGTATGTGACAGGGTTCTATGCCATAAGCAGGGTTCTCACCAATGAGAATTACAGGTTGTTGATCAGAGCACCTGTAGATTGCCAAATTTGAAGTGCACCTAATATGAATAATTATTGAGTAATTCCTTAAGACAGTAAGAACCAGTTTTCTACATTAAACCATTTGCAATGGTGAAAACAGAAGCAAAGACACAGACTCAAGATTTTTCTATCAGGATTTCTTTTTAGCATGTTGGTTCAAATCTGACTTGCTTTTTCCTTGTTTAGGGATTTTATCTTTTCTTATGATCAGAAGCATTTATTGATGTCAGTGGCTTGCTCTATTTCTCAACAATTTCTCCCAACAGATCTCCATATTTGGATCAATCAGATGGAAAGTCACAATATCACAAAGAGCTCTGGGAAAAAGAAAATTTAATTTATAATTAAAGAACCTGAGTCTCTGTGAGCTTGCTGTCTTCAAAAGTAATTTGACTTCACATTAGCAGCCAGCGTGAATCATGGAGAGAGCACACAATGAAGGCCACGCTGTTCTAATGTTCACTATTAGAAAAAATGTTCTTCCCGTGGTCAATGTCTGCTTCCTGTATAGGGAGGTAGAGTCCGTCTCCCAGTTCTGGCTCCCTAGGTGCATTCCTAGAAGCTGCTGGGGCATTGGAATATGTCCTGGAACATTACCTTCTTTGCCTGTAGTCCTCAGATGGTAGATCACAATGTCCACTCTCTGTAACACAACCCCACCCAAGCCATTTTCTTTTCCTTCTTTCTTCTGCTCCACTACTGCCAGACACTGAACATATGAGCCCACCTTTGCCATTTCCCACCTCTTCCCCATGCCTCCCATGGAAGGGTACACAGTGGTCATTACACAGTCCTTCACTCTGCAGCACCCAGTTGGCAAGTCATTCTCAGTTCTTTGGCTCACAATGCAAAGGATGAATAATATGCTGCTCTCAGGTCCTTCAAAATAAGGTGTGGGTGGCACTCCTCACCAGAACTGCAGTACACCTACTCTGTCATTAAAGGGGGCAAATGTTAGGGGTTTTTTTCTGAATAAGGAGGCGATCCTTCTCAATTGAGCTTCAAAAGAAAACATTGAACACTGAAAAGAAACACACGAAGTAAGTACTATTGCTCCCATTTGATAAATAAGTAAAGCAAGGATAAGAAATATTAAGTAAGTTCCCCAAGGTCACACAGCTTTTAACAAAAAGAGTCAAGGGCCAGTCCCAGCAGTCTGTCCTCAATAGCTATGTTCTCAGCCATTCCAATTCCTTTTAAAATTACCTAGCATCATCCTTAAGAAATAACATTGAATGCTTTGTAGAAATAGAAAACCTGGAGGAAATACAAAAGCAATATAATATTTTTGACTATGAACTATGTCTTATTCAACTTTGTATCATCCTTTCCTATTATACTGCTTGTTATTACCCATACACTATATTTAAAGCACACTAAAAATGCTACTCCCAAAGACAGTCAAAGATGACTTTCTAGAGGAAACAATGCCCAAACTAAGTCTTAAGAGAGATTTAAGATTCAGTCAGGCAAAGCTTTTACAAATTTAAACTGTAGTATTCAGGATTAGTGAAAAATAGCATTTTTTTGCAAGATGAAAACTTAGAAAGTGACAGAAATGAGGCTATAGAACATCACAATAACAAGAATCACTCTGCTGAACACAGTGGGTCTCAAGGGGCAATCTTCATTGTAAATATGGCTAATGAAGCCTTCCCATTTCTGGGCAAGTCAGCTTCAGTTCACACTTTAAAAAAAAATAAATGCCAGATGCAGTGGCTCACACCTGTAATATTAGCACTTTGGGAGGCCAAGGTGGACAGATTGCTTCAGCCCAGAGTTCAAGACCAGCCTGGGCAACATAGGCGGACCTTGTCTCTACAAAAAAAAAAAAAAATTAAAAAAACTAGCCAGGCATGGTGGCATGTGACTATAGTTCTGGCTACTTGGGAGGCTGAGGTGGAAGGATATATTGGTCCATTCTCACATTGTTATAAATAAACCACCCTGGACTGGGTAATTTACAAAGAAAAGAGGTTTAATTGACTCACAGTTCCACATGGCTAAGGAGGCTTCAGGGAACTTATAATCATGGCAGAAGGGGAAGCAGGCACATCTTACATGGCAGCAGGTGAGAGAAAGAGTAAAAAGCCCAGGGAAACTGCTATTTATAAAACCATCAGATCATGTGAGAACTTCCTCACTATCATGAGAACAGCACAGAGGAAATCATCCCCATGATCCAATCACCTCCCATCAGATCTCTCCCTCAACACCTGGGGATTACAATTCAAAATGAGATTTGGGTGGGCACACAGAGCCTTACCACATCATTCTGCACCTGCCCCACCACCCCCACCAAATCTCATGTCCCTTTCACATTTCAAACCAATCATGCCTTCTCAACAGTCTCTCAAAGTATTAATTCATTCCAGAATTAACCCAAAAGTCCAAATTCAAGGTCTCATCTGAGACAAGGTAAGTCATTTCCACCTATCAGTCTGTAAAATCAAAAGCAAGTTAGTTACTTCCAAGATGCAATGGAGGTACAGGCATTGGGTAAATGCTCTCATTTATCCAATGGGATAAATTGGCCAAAACAAAGGAGCTATAGGCCACTTGCAAATCTGAAATCCAGCCGAGACATCATTAAATCTTAAAGCTCCTAAACAATCTCTTTGACTCCATGTCTCACATCCAGGGAATGATGATGCAAGGGGTGGACTCCCATGGCCTTGGGCAGCTCCACCTGTATTAGTGGTTTTTCATGCTTCTGATAAAGACATGCCCAAGACTGGGTAATTTATAAAGAAAAAGAGGTTTAATGGACTCACAATTTCACTTGGCTGGGGAGGCCTCACAATCATGGTGAAAGGTAAAAGGCACATCTTACACAGTGGCAGGCAAGAGAGAATTAGAGCCAAGTGGAAGGGGTTTCCCTTATAAAACCATCAGATCTCATATGACTTATTCACTATCACAGAACAGTAAGAGGCAAATCATTCTCAGGATACAATTATCTACCCCCAGGTCCCTCCTACCACATGTGAGAATTATAAGAGCTACAATTCAAAATGAGATTTTGGTGGGAACACAGCCAAACCATATCCCCACCCTATGGTTTTGCAGGGTAAAGCCCCTCTCCTTTACCCTCCTTCAATAACAGGCTGCTTTCACAGCTGGCATTGAATGTCTGTGCCTTGTCCAAGAGCATGGTGCAAGCTGTCAGTGGATCTGCCATTCTGGGGTCTGGAGGATGATAGCCCTCTTCTCACAGCTGCACTAGGCAGTGTCCCAGTGGGGACTCTTTGTGGGGGCTCTGACCCCATATTTCCCTTCTGCATTGCCCTAGCAGAGGTTCTCCATGAGGGCTCTGGCCCTGCGGTAAACTTCTGCTTGGACATCCAGGCATTTCCAAACATGCTCTGACTACAGGCGGAGGTTCCCAAATGTTAGTTCTTCAATGCTGTGCACTCGCAGGCCCAACACCATGTGGAATACACAAAGGTTTGGGGCTCACACCCTCTGAATCAGTGGGCCAAGCTGTATCTTGACCCCTTTTAACCATTACTGAAGCTGGAGTAGCTGGGAAAGAAAGCATCAAGTCCTGAGGCTGCACAGAGCAGGGGTATCCTGGGCCCAGCCTATGAAACCATTTTTCCCTCCTCAGCCTCCAGGCCTGTGATGGAAAGGGCTGCTGCCAAGATCTCTCACATACCCTGGAGACATTTTTCTCATTGTTACGGTGATTAACATTTGACTCTTTGTTACTTATACAAATGTCTGCAACTCGCTTGAATTTCTCCCCAGAAAATGTTTTTTTCTATCACGTCATCAGGCTGCAAATTTTCCAAACTGTTATGCTCTGCTTCCCTTCTAAACATAAGTTCCAATTTCAGATTATCTCTCTCAAGTTCAAAGTTCCACAGATATTTAGGGAAGGGGCAAAATGCCAACAGTCTCTGTACTAAAGCATTGCAAGAGTGACCTTTACTCCCGTTCCCAGTAAGTTCTTCTTCTCCATCTGGGACCACCTCAGCCTGGACTTCATTGTCTGTATCACTATCAGCATTTTGGTCAGAACCATTCAACAAGTCTCTAGGAAATTCCAAACTTTCCCACATCTCCCTGTCTTCTTCTGAGCCCTCAAACTGTTCCAACCTCTGCCTGTTACTGAGTTCCAAAGTCACTTCCACATTTTCAGGTATCTTTATAGCAGCACTCCACTACCTCACTACCAATTTACTCTATTAGTCCTTTCATATGCTACTATGAAGAAATACCCAAGACTGGTAATTTATAAAGGAAAAAGGTTTTTTTGATTCACCATTCTTCATGGCTGGGGATGCCTCAGGAAACTTACAACATGGCAGAAGGGGAAGCAGGCACATCTTACATGGCAGCAGGCAAGAGAGAGAGTGAAAAGCCCAAGGGAAACTGCCATTTATTATACCATCAGATCTCATGAGAACTCCCTAACTATCATGAAAACAGTCCAGAGGAAGCTGTCCCCATGATCCAATCACCTCCCACCAAGTCTCTCTCTCAACACCTGGGAATTATAACTCAAGATGGGATTCGGGCAGGGACACAAATCCTAACCGTATCAGAGGATCACCTGAGTCTGGGGAGTTGAGTCTGCAGCATCATGATCACACCACTGCACTCAAGCCTAGGCAAGAGAGTGAGATCCTGCCTCAGAAAAAATAATAATAATAAGTAAAACAAAAATAAAATAAACAAATAAGCAAGTCATAGGGTAATGTCTCTCAGTCTCACAGTCTTGAAAGGTCTAGTCCTTGTTGGTTCCTGTTTAAACAAGATCTGCTCTTTCCAGAACCACATTCAATTTGGCCCTACAGTGACACAATGATAAAATCAAGTCCTGCTAGATTACAGAAGGCCACTTTTTTAAAGTCTTAGCACATATTAATGTAATAAATCTGGCTACCTGAGCAGATAAGGTTGCATACAAGTGAGAATCTTTTTTGCTGTAGTTATAATTATTATTATTTACCACAAAATGGCATAATTGTTTTTAAAAGGTTTTTTTTTGTAGATATGTAAAAAGGATATATGTATTCGTATACATATATTTTTAAATGTACTTCTTCTCTGCTCTCAAGAAAACACTTGTGTATTATATTGATGCTAGATATTTTCTAAAGCATGCACACACCACATCAGTCTTTTGGTTGTTGCAATGCTCTAAAGAAGTTCATTGCATCTGGATTTCTTAGCCAGCCACTTAGACAAAGTCTGTGGGGAAGCAAACTGAAAACTTATGAAAGTCTATGAGTTGTATTTTGAAGTGCCAAAACCAAGATGCCAAAAATACTTACTAAAACAAATACTGTGCCAAAAATACATACAAATTAAATTTAAGTTATAGAGAGTAACTCAGCAAGACACTTAAAGTAGAGTTTCCAGTGGCTCATGGGTCTCAAATAACAGGCAGGCAGTAATGCGAGATTAGACATATTTTCTTTTCTAGTTTTCTGTTCAACATTGCTGTTTTATGAGCCCAGTAATATGTACTGGGGATTATAAAAAATTTGGTGATAATGAAATGAGAAAATAAAGTATGTGGGAACTACATTGGCTTGTCTTATAAAAGATGGTCTACTAGGCCAGCATTGGTAGAAGACATGAAATATCCCTCAGGAGCTCCCTGTTAATAAGCTATCATGACTGTTATTGCCACCTTAGCCACCCAACTACGACAGAAGACCAGCCTTCACTTGAGTATCTATGCCCAGAGTTTATGGCCTTGCCTTGGAAGTCCTCAACCTGGCTCAAGTCTACTCTGACTGCTGTGTACCTGAAGTAGAAAGAAGAAAGCCATTCCATTTATATCTAACATCAATACCTCTGAAGTTGATACCAGTTAACAAAAATCTCCCAAACAGGAAGCCCTGCCACTATTCTCAGCTCTAGGCTACAAGGAGACTTCTGGTGAACTGTGAAAGTTCCTAGAAGATCTTTGAAATTTAGTTCTTTTGAACTTGATCACCAACTAAAGACTTTAACCTCCAGTTTGCTGAGTGATTTTAGAGTAACCATCTTTTAGCTGGAGTTTATGGTCCTGGGAGATCAATGGATGGCTTTAAGTGGGTCTATGAGCTCCTGAAAATATAAGGAACATGTGCAGGCATGCATGTGCGTGCACTCATGCATGGGAATTCTCAAAGGAATCTATGCTCAAGAAATTTGTAAGACCTATGGATCTCTAGGCTCCAGCATAATTCATCTTTTTCAAGAATCCTGGAAGTTCACTGAGTATTGAGTAATCATCTAGCACATTATGCACTGGGAAGTCATTGCATTCAGATAATTCTCAGAAGTTAAGGATGGATATATATATACACACACACACAGATATATACATATATACATACACACACACACATATATGTATATACATAGAGAGAGAGAGAGTGGCGAGATCAACACCAAAACTAGTGTCAAGACCTATACCTAAAACACAACAGCTTACCAGGAATTACTACGCTAATTTCTGTGGCACTTCTGCTGATATTAGAAATGAGGTAGAGAGTAAACAAATTTGTTGAATTTCTCATCTGATTTCCACCTATTTACATTGGGTAAAATATTAATGGGCAGTGGCCACTTCCCAAACTATTCTTCACAAAGGATGTAAATTCTTCACAAAAGATGCCAATAATCATCATCCTAAAACATAGATCCAACAGAATGATATACCCCTCTTGAAAACTTGCAATCATGGATCCCTGATGTCTGCAATGAGAAGCCGAGCCCATGGCTCAAGGTGCTTCATGGTCTGTTTCTGCTATTTCTTCAGCCAGATCTCTCAGCACTTCCAGTCTGATGCCCAGTTATGCCAGACCAAAATATTTAATTCATTTATAGTACCATGCCCTGTGATTCTGTACACAGTACAGCCCTCCTTGAAAGGCCCTTCGTCTCATAAACTTCCACTCATTCTTTACGACACAATATAGGAAGGTTTACTTGAATTTTCTCATACAGTGACCCTTCCCGTGTACCTCAACTTCTATCTGCCCCTACATGCTCTCATCATACTGGACTGTATAGATACCTGCCTTCCTATTAAATTGTAAGCTCCTTGAATTCAAAAACGGTGTTATTCATCCATTGGTCCCCGTTGTCTGGTCCACGAGTGGAGACCATTCAATATTTGGTGAATTGAATATTCTGTGGGTCTAGGCAAACAAGGGATGGAGGCCAAAGGGCAAAGTACCATGAGAATGAACGAATCATTTAAGTGGGTGACACAGACCAGGCGTTCAATCTCTGATTCTAGGACAGAGGGTGTTTATAATCCTCCCTAACTATATGATTTCCTAATATGGGATGATGAGCACAGGAAGGAAAAATGGCCGGACATTTGGGTGGGTATTTGTGTCTATGAATTACTAGTATCGTCCAGGTGAACTGCAGGTACAAAAACTGGATATCTGAAAACTTCCTTTAGTATACGTGTTAAGAACAGTATCCTTTTCTTATTTTCAGACTTACACTTTCACCTCCTTTTCCCATCTTAGTAAGCATTACTTTGGACCCCAACATATTTTGAGTACCAGAAGGAGGGAGAGTAAAAAGGGGAGCATAGAAGTTCTTTCTTGACTGCCCCATTTGTAAGGTGGCTTCATCGTCTCTGAAGATCTGCCCCGTGCATATTTAAAGATGACCTCTATTCTCTTGGGCATTTCATGTCTTCTCTTGCAGTCCCCACTGGGAGCTCATTACTGTACTGCTGGGCTGCAGGGGATGCATCTCCCACCGGTTGCTGCTCAGCCTCCATCCCTATTTTTTCAGCATTTCATCCCGCACAGACTACTGTGATCCCATGGCATTTCCAGATGGTATTTTTTATTTTATTTTTTAACTGATAAAAACTGTATGTATTACTGATGTACAACATGATGTTTTGATATATTTATGCCTGTGGAATGGCTCAATCAAGCTATTCTTGTGGGGAGAATATTTAAAATCTACTCTCTTATCAATTTTAGCTCTTCTAAATTTATTTCTCCTGTCTAACTGAGGTTTTTTTATATTTCGCCAGGGTCTCCCCAGTGCTCACCCCTGCCCCCATCCCCACCCAGCCCTTGGTATCCAGCATTCTACTCTCCCAGGCAGAACTCTTTTTTTTTTTTTTTCTTTCTTCTTTATTTTTTTTTTAGATGGAGTCTCACTCTGTCACCAGGCTGGAGTGCAGTGGCACGATCTCAGCTCACTGCAACCTCCTGGGTTCAAGCGATTCTCCTGCCTCAGCCTCTAGAGTAGCTGGGACTACAGGTGTGCGCCACCACACCTGACTAATTTTTGTATTTTTAGCAGAGACGGGGTTTCACCACGTTGGCTAGGATGTTCTCGATCTCTTGACCTCTTGATCCGCCTGCCTCGGCCTCCCAAAGTGTTGGGATTACAGGCATGAGCCACCGCACCCAGCCAGAACTCTTAAGCAAGATACAAAAGAGCTTCAGTCCATTTCTCTCCACCTGCCCCACATCAGGTTTGTTAAGAAAGCTCAGGGCTTCCTGCTGCCCACCATTATGAGAGTGCGGCTAATTCCTTTCCCTCTGCCACCTCTGGCCTTAGTCACAGATTTTTGACCTTAAGCTCCTCATGCTATGTCAAATGAGGGATTTTTAACTGCACTGTGGCAACATTCAACTCTATGTCCTCCCAACCACTAGGGATGTGTAGCAAGTTCCTTAGGGGCTTCCTTAAGCCCCTCTCACCAGACCAGAGGTGAGGGACAAACAATCTCCATCCTTCCTCCTTGAAGTGGGACCAGGAATCATAACATTTGGCTGCCTCCAAAGAAATCTGCCTTCACAATTCCCTCTCTTCTTTCTCTGGTATTTGCTCGTCTGAAAGGCAACACCTATTGTAGTATCTTAGTATTTCAGTCATAGGTTTCAAGGTAACATCTTACTATAATGTAACATTATAGTAAGAACCTAAGGGTTGCTGTGAGAAATTGGTAACAGAATCCAGTAAAGCACTTAGCACAGTGTTTACAAAACCTTTTAGGAGTAACAATGTTATTATCACTCCTAATATAAACACTGTTACTTTGAAATAGTCTACTACTTTAAAAATCTGTTTATGCATCTCCTTTTTAGATTTGTTACAGATTTTTATTTCCTTTAGGGAAGTATATTGTAGTCTCTGGTATACTTGAAAGAACATTTGCTAACTTAAAAGGAACAAGGTTTCATTTCAGACTTTCAGCTGTCAATTTAGATAAGTGTTGCCATGAAGGATCCTTTTGTTAGGACAAAGTGTTTTAAAGGAAGTGGCATTGGTTTTAGTTACATGCATAATGAAACTCTTTCAGTTTGACCCCAAAACTTCCTAATTTAGCTTAAACTAATATTTGGATACAAGACAGTATGTTTTATTGAAGGTGAGGGGCATTTGTGGCAATATAGCAAGAAGACCTCCCACTAAAAGAACACAGAAATTCTGCATAGAGTAGAACAGAAAACATTTTTTCCATAAATAACTGAGGTTGAATAAAAAGGGAAATCACAGTGTACTAGAAAATAAAAAGGCAACACAGTGATTTTAACTGACATTGTAGAGGCTCAGGGAGGGTATCAGACTGGAAGCGGACCCTGGTGGAGCCTGTGGCTTGGGGAATCTGGAAGGAGGCTAGAGGTTTCATAACCACAAAAGGCCTGTGGGAATGGCACACAGTCTATGTAAAGCATATAGCTGGTAATGAGATCTCTGCTCTTTGTAAACATACATGGAACGTTAACTAATATTGACCATATGCTAGGCTGGCCATCAAGCAACTCTCAATGAATTTCGAAGTATTTAAATTTTACAGAATACGTTCTCTGAATACAGCAGAATTAGGCTAGAAATTTATCACACACACACATACACACATACACACACACACAAACACACCCCGCTATGGAATCCTCATATTTCTTCAGTAATAAGAAAAAAAAAAAAAACTTCTAAATCATCAGTGGGTCAAAGATGAAATCACAAGAGAAATCGGACAATATTTTTAAGTGAATGGTAATAAAATACTACATATCAAATCTTGCAGCTAAAATATTGTTTAGAGAGAAATGTATAGCCCCAAGTTTAGAATATTAAATATTAAAAATATTAGAAAACAAGAAAAGTGAAACATCAATTAGCTAATTATCCCTTAGGAGATAGCTAGAAAATGAATAGGAAATTAAACCCGAAGACAGAAAAGAAAGGAAATAATAAGGACAGTTTTTATACAACAATGACTAATTCAGCCTGTATTAAAACAAATGTTAACAATACACAATACCATAGGATGAACCAGTTAAACAAATAAAATATAAAACAAACATGTAATAGAATTAGCAAAGCCAAAAGTCAGTTCTTTGACTGACTTTTTATTTGACTAATAAAATTGAAAAATTCCTGTCAAAACTATCAAGAAAAATACGAGAAAAATAACACATCATCAATACCAAGAATGAAAAGAGGAGGATAGTATTATAGATTCTGCAAATATTTTAAAAATTAAAAGTGGATAACATGTTCCCTTGATATGATGTGATGACAATGGCATTTCGCCTCTCTGGTCTTCCTTTTAAAAACAAGTAACTTCAGCCCAACCATGAGAAAAACATCAGAAAATCCAAAGTAAGTAACATTCTACAAAAGACCTGACCAGTACTCTTCAAAACTGTCAAGGTCGTCAAAAACAAGGAAAGTCTAAGAAAGCAGAGATATGACAACTAAATGTAATTTAATGCTCTGGATGAAATCTTTAAACAGAAAAAAAGGCATTAGTCTACAATACATTAACACTGTGTTGCATACTTAAAATTTTGTTAAGAGAGTAGCTCTGGTGTTAAATGTTCTTACTACCAGAAAACAAAAGAAGGAGGGAGAAAACTTTTAGGAGTGATGGCCTTGTCTATGACCTTGTTTATGGTGAGGGTTACACAGATGTATACTTGTCTTTGAACTCTTTAGTAAGTATACATTTAATATGCAAACCTTTTATATGTCAGTCATACCTCAATTTTTAAAAATGCACTAGGGGCAGAGTGCAGTGACCCACACCCGTAATCCCAACATTTTGGAAGGCCAAACCGGGAGGATAACTTTAGCCCAGGAGTTTGAGACCAGCCTGGGTAATATAGTGAGACCACATCTCTACAGAAAAAATTAAAAATTAACCAAGCATGATGGTTCATGCCTGTATGTCCAGCTACTCTGGAGGATGAGGTGGGAGGATTTTTTGAGCCTGGGAGGTGGAGGCTGCAGTGAGCCAACATCTTGCCACAGCCCTCTGGCCTGGGTGACAGAGCAAGACCCCATCTGAAACACACACACACACACACACACACACACGCACACAGGAAAAACTAATGAAATTTAAATATAGTATGGAGTTTAGTTAATGACAATATGTCAATATTGGTTCATTGGGGATGACAAATGTACCATAATAACATAAATTTTTAGCATTGGGAGAAGTGAGGATGAAGTATTATGGGAAATCTCTGTACTAGCTTTTCAACTGTTTTGTCAATCTAAACTATTTTAAAATAATAGCTTTATTTAGTAAAATATTATAAGTAGGTATTATTAACATTATATCATGAATAGAATGTCAATAAATTATAAACTTAAATAAGCTGGACAAGTTCCTAGAAAAGGATAAGTTACAGGAACTGACATAAGGAGAAATAGAATATATGAATAGTCATATTATGTAACTATTTTAAATATTAAATTCATCATTTAAAACTTCCTACTAAAACCTTTGGCCCAGAGAACTTCATTGGTGAATTGTAACAAATATTAAAGAAAGAATGCCAGTGTTGCACAAACTGTTTCAGAGAATTTAAATGGAGAGAATAATTTTTAATTCATTTTCATTCTACATAATTTGACATGAACTTTACAAAAAGGATAATTGTAGGCCCATTTCACTAATAATAGACACAATAATCTTATACGTTAACAAACTGAACCCAGAAATATAGAAAAAGGTTGATGCAACATAACACAACCAAGTTGAGTTTATTTCAAGAATGATAAGTTGGTTTAAAATTTGAAAATCATTCTGTATAACTCTTCACATTAACAGGATAAAGAAGACAAAACTGCAAACATCTTAATAAATTCAGAAAATCTCCTGTTTATATTAAAAATAAAAATTGTTAACAAATAGGAATAGAGGGGAGTTTCCTTAATCTGAGAGCATAATTGTATATATAAAAATTTAGACATCTATATATAAAATATTAGAATTAATAAGTTTGCAAAGTCAGTGGATACAAGATCAATATGCAATTATATTTTTGTGGGACAAGAACAAGCAGTTAGGAAACAAAAAAATTAAAGATACCATACTTAATACAGTCAAAATTCCTAAATACCTCGAAACAGACATAGTGAAAGATATAATAAATGTCCTGTGCACAGAAGTTATACAATATTATTGAAGGAAATTAAAGAAAACTTCTTGAATCCATCTGGGATCAATTTTGGCATAAGATGAGAGGTAAAGATTTAATTTAATTTTTTCCAATTAGTGAAAATACTGTTTTAGCATAAACTGGATATTCCTTTGCTGATTTGAAATGTCACACTTCACGTACCCTAAGATTTTGTTTATTCTTGGGGCTGTTTCTGGACTTGTTCCACTGGTTAGTCTAATATTATAAATACTCAAAACTAGTATAGCTGTTAGTATAGCTGTTAGTATAGCTAACAACTAGAATAGATGTTAGAAAACAAAATTTCAAGCAATTTAGTTTAATGATCTAATTGACTTTCATTAGTGATTCATAAATTGGGCAACATTTCATTTTAAAAAAAGAAAAAGGTTCGCTTAGCATGGCAGAACAACTGGTTTTTTTATGGCTTGAACAGGAACAAGGAAACAGTGTAATACAAAAAAGTGAACAAGTGAACATCAGGTTACTTCAGATTACTTTTCTTCTAGGGATAAAGCAGAGGGGACATCCTTCTCATGCTTAGGTTGACTGAGTCCTTCCCAACTGGTTAATCTTAAACTCCTGAGGTTGTTTTTTTGTTTGTTTTGTAAAAACTGTCCTGTTTGCAGATTTTTCTTTTTTTTTTTTTTTTAAGTTTCAGTTTGACTTTATAGCACTTAACATGAGTAACTCCATTATGGTTTGTCTGTTGGGATCGACTTCAGAAGCTCAGTCTAAAGCAATGACTTTCCATAAATTGTATTTAGCATAGCTTTATAATATATTTCATTATCCAGTGAGACGATGCCATCATTACTGCATTTTTCAACTTCTTAGCTATTTCTGTTTGTTTGCTCTTTGAAATGAGCTTTATAATACTCTTGTTGTTTTGAGAATTGTTTACAATTCTCCAACTACCAGAATTTTTTTTTTTAATTGGAAGTGAAAAAATCCTGTCAGGAAACCTGAAGACGGGAGAAATTGAGGCTTATGTATGATGTTGAATCAGTAATATATAATACAACTTGCTATTCTTGGAAACTCAATATAAGCCATGTTAAAACGGGAACTTAAAATTACTAAATTTTAAAGGCCGGGTGTGGTGGCTCACACCTGTAATCCCAGCACTTTAGGAGGCTGAGGCGGGCAGATCACTTGAGGTCAGGAGTTCAAGACCAACCTGGCCAACATGGTGAAACCCCTCTACCAAAAGCACAAAAATTAGCCAGGTAGGGTGATGCATGCCTGTAATCCCAGCTACCTGGGAGGCTGAGGCAAGAGAATCGCCTGAACCCAGGAGGCGGAGTTTGCAGTGAGCAGAGAGCCACTGCAGTGAGCCACTGCATTCCAGCCTGAGTGACACAGCGAGACTCTGCCTAAATAAATAAATAAATAAATAAATAAATACTAAATCTTTCTTTGTAATAAGAACCTTAACTAATTCATACGGAGTTTTTATTTAGAAAGTCCTAGATTCAAATCATAGCTCCATTGCTTTCTACTTATGTGACCATGGAACATGTAAGCAATCTTTCTAAGCTTCAATTTCCTCATAGAAAATTCTTTTTATGTTTTTTTTTCTGAGAATTAAAAGAGACTGTATACAAAGTTCTTAGCAACTCAAATTATACTAGTTGTCATTGTTGTTACTTTTATTCTCTACAGCATTAGTTCAACTTCTTTTATAAGAAGGTGTCAAAGGCATTGGAACTGGAAAAGGTTCGACCTGCTGGGTTACATTCCCAGGACGTTAGGCATTCTTGATCACAAGATGTTTATGGTTAAGGGAACAAGTTAATGGAAAAATACATTCTTAGTTTAAAAGCAGGTTTCACTTTAAAGATAATAGTACACACAAAAATTCTTGCTGAAATTAATAATTACACAAAAGAATAACAATACTAATAGTCTGTCACAAGATGATCACAAGCCTTTATGGTAAAGTATACTATGCTTAGCCCTAATACCCTATGTAATAGGCAAGCATTAAGTCTGAGGTAGGGGCGTTCCTCCTCTTGCTTTCTGAAGACACCCTCCCCAGTAGTTTCTAATGAACTATTTTAACTTTAACTCTGTGACTCACCCTGAATTCTTTCCTGTGCATGATCTAAGAACCCCCTTTTGGTGTCTGGGACAAGACCCCTTTCCAGTAACAAAGGCACTCAATAAATATTTGGCAAATGGATGTGAATGCCTATGTTTTGCTCAGTGACACTGGAAATAAGAAATTAAAATTCTCTTTACTCCACTTGCAGTTATACTGAAAACATTTCAGGGAATGAGTCGTGTGCTTTCTTGATAGCCTAAAGCAGGAACGTCCAATCTTTTGGCTTCCCTGGACCACACTGGAAGAAGAATTGTCTTGGGCCACACATAAAATACACTAATGATAGCTGATAAGCTTGACAAAAATCACAAAAACAAATCTCGTAATGTTTTAAGAAAGTTTACAGGCCGGGCATGGTGGCTCATGCCTGTAATCCCAGCACTTTGGGAGACAGAGGTGGACAGATCACTTGAGGTCAGGAGTTCAAGACTAGCCTGGCCAACATATTGAAACCCTGTCTCTACTAAAATACAAAAAGTAGCCGGGTGTGGTGGTGTGCACCCATAATCCCAGCTACTCGGGAGGCTGAGACAGGAGAATTGCTTGAACACAGGAAGCACAGGTTGCAGGGAGCCGAGATCTCGCCACTGCACTCCAGCCTGGGCTTGTGAAACTCTGTCTCAAAAAAAGAAAAGAAAGAAAGAAAGAGAGAAAGAGAGAGAGAAGGAAGGAAGGAAGGAAGGAAGGAAGGAAGGAAGGAAGGAAGGAAGGAAAGAAAGAAAGAAAGAAGGAAGGAAGGAAGGAAGGAAGGAAGGAAGGAAGGAAGGAAAGAAAGAAAGAAAGAAAGAAAGAAAGAAAGAAAGAAAGAAAGAAAGAAAGAAAGAAAGAAAGAGAGAGAGAGAAAGAAGAAAGAAAGA
>NW_012103321.1:3041531-3059091 GCF_000951045.1 Mandrillus leucophaeus | reverse complement strand
GCCATCCTGGGCCACATGCAGCCCATGGGCCAGGGATTGGACAGGCTTGGCCTGAAGGAAAATGTGCTGCCACTCTATTCTCCTATCCCAGAGAGTGTTTTCAGTTACGTAAATGGGGCTCAGGGCAGACAGTAATCAATTCCCAGCTTAAAAAAGAGTGACAAAAATTTCCTCACGTTTTCTAAGAACAAACTTTCGTAAAAAAAAAAATAGGGGGTAAGTATTTTTGGGGGGGCTGTTTTGGAGAAAAACAATTTATCTCAAAAAATGACTAACATTTATCAGGAGAGACCTATTTATTTACGTCTAGATGCTGGTAGTGAAGACTTACTGTTAACATGAATACAGACATTTCAGACACTGAAAAATACATGAAGAAGATCTGCAGAGGGTCAAGTAACAGAAACGTGGTAAGAAAAATGGAGTTCCGCCAGCCCTGTAGCCCACAGCTCCCCCTCACAGAGCATGTTCTTACCTTGTGAGTGAGCAGAGAACATGGTGTCTTCTGATTAGGCATGAGGCAGTAACAACAACAACAACAAAAAACCTCTCTGGTTCATTCGGTATTCAAGGTGGGCTGCTGTTGAACAATTTGTTTCACAACCAAAAGTTGACAGAACAAATCCAAAACATTTCTGTGTACATGTTTACATGGGCAGCGATTGGCACCGCAGTGGGTCTGAAGGTGTGCCTGAAGTCCCTTATGCTTTTTGTAACATTTTCAAATTCATTGCTGTCTTCTAGATGACAGGAAATTTCAGGTCTGCCTTCCTCCTGGGAGATCTTTATTCACAGACAAGTCAAAAACCCTTGACAAAAGGCAACCAAGGGAACTTGTTGACCTTTTAGCTGTCTGCCTAACATCAGTGCAAGTATTGTTCCCTGATAAAACAAGAAATTCAATTTAAGGGGAAATTTAGAAGGCATTTGAGGCACTCTCATTTTATTTTACCTCTTGGGCTGTCTTTCAAACTGAGAACAAATGTAAATAAACAAGACCTGTACTCTCATTCCAAGGATTCAGTAACAAATATCTGGTCTCACAGCTTGATGTAAATGAGACATTGTCTGTCTCCTTATTTATCTCTCTTTTCAGCCATTTGTTAAATTTTTTCCTTACCCTTTCCTATGCACACATGTACACAAATACACACACACACATACATATACACAAATTACTAAGAAGTTAAAGCTTCACCTCCTTGGGTAGATTATTTTTCTTTCTCCATATCATTTGTTACATCTTGAAAAGCTGTATTCTTTCACAAATTAAAAAAAGAGAACAAATCACATCCCAACAATGCACTCTGAGATATTCATTATCTCAGATATTATAATGAATATTATAATATTAATTATATTTTACCCAGAGTAAAGATATTCAAGTGAAGAGATTGTTAAACTTTTAATTACACAGAGGCTTATTAAGGTTATAATAATTTTTATCTTAACATATATTGACTAATCAAAATATTTTTTCTCTTGGAGTTGATGTAACATTCATTCACCAAACAATTATTTAGTGTCGATAATTGTACTGGAATTATAAAGTCGAATAAGACCAAGGTGTTGCCTTCAGAAAGGAAGAAACTGAAAGAGGACAGTTACAAGGCCAGATCCAGTTCACCAAAACACATGAACTGCATTCACACCTATAAAAGGAAACTCTCCTACATGAAGAACTCACAAGGTATTCTAACTATTAGAGTCTCATATTTCCATAATTTCTACAGAGACCTCACATTTGAATCTACCCCCACTAACCTCAGCACTTTTGAGTAATATAATAATTCAATGCACTTTTGAAGTGCCTTGGAAAGGGCTGAGTAGGAGAAAGAAGTCTTTTTTAGATCTATCAAACCTTATTTTTTAAAAGCAGATTTGAAGTGCTTACATGACATAGTACAGTGAAGCATAACAATGAGAGACTCTGAGAGCCTCTTAATGTCTCTGGAATTATCAGTTACTCAAAGGAATGTGTGGTGGGTGCCTGCATTAAAGGATTCTACCTTCCTAAGGGCAAAACCTGTTGGGGTGGAGGTGGGGAACTTATGTTATCTTCTTTCTTTCGCCTTTGTGCTCTCCATTCCATCACATCTACTGGGATAAAATCGTTTATCATAGTTTCTAAGAAAAAAAAATCATAGAAACACATAGTGCAGCCTGGGAAACCTGGTGAAACACTGTCTCTGCTAAAAACAAACCAAAAAAATTAGCCAGGCGTGGTGGTGTGACTTTGTGGTCCCAGCTACCCAGGTGGCTAATGTGGGAAAATCACCTGAGCTTGGAAAGTCAAGGCTTCGGTGAGCTGTGATCGTGCCAATGTACTCCAGCCTGGACTACAAGAGTAAGAACATGCCCCCCACCCGCGCATCCAGCACACACACACACACACACACACACACACACACACACACAAGAAAAAGAAAAAAGAAACACAAAGTGGTAACTGCTAAGCTAGAAAATAAAGACTGTCTTTTGGTTTGGTCCTCCCATTAAACCTAGTTTTTGGACACAAACAGGTGCCTGAGTCTGAACTCATGAACATTCATGCAGGAAGTACCTCATTGTCCCATTTGGCTCCACTTCAACTCACCCACTAAGGGGATAACTCCAGTCCAATTCATTAACCCAAGGACACATAATCTGGGAATGATTGGGACAGGGAGCATGAGCCAAATGGAAAATGTGGTTCCTACAGAGTTTTGCCACTGAGTGACTCCAGAGGGCTTCCAGTGCAGCAGGGAGCCAGGCTTCAGAACGAACCTGCCTCACTACAACATAGCAAAGGAGAAAGTGAGCAAAACTATCAACGTATTACTGTGCGCACCTGTCAGTCCCTGATTAAAGTATACTTCTCAAAAGCCAAGGCCAGTGCTATGGTTTGAATACTTGTTTTCTCCAAAAATTCATGTTGAAATTTAATTGCCATTGCAACAGTATTGGGAGGTGGGCACTTTAAGAGGCGCTTAGATTATGAGAATTCTACCCTCTTGAATGAAGTAATGTCATTACTTCAGGAGTCCATTCAATCCCTCTTGCTCTCTATCACACTCTTTTCCCTTCTGCAGTGTGATGATTTCTGCAATGTTATGATGTAGCAAGAAGGCACTTGCCAGATACCAGCACCTTGATATTGGACATCCCAGTCTCCAGAACTGTAAACCAATAAATTTCTGTTTATTATAAATTATACAGTCTGTGGCATTCTGTTGTTATATCAGTACAAATGGACTAAGACAGCAACCCTACTCTCCTTGAAAAATTCTGGAAGATCAAAGGTAACTCTCAAGGGCTCTCAGTGTTTTGATTAGAATGTCTGCATAGTGCCCCAGTCACACAACTTTCAGCTCAGGTTTTCTGTCATATAACACTTAGCTTACAGCCTGCAGCAGCAATTGTGGCACGCCTTTGTCATTGCCAGACCATGAAGCCAGACACCAGTCAAAGCTAAGCCTCAAAACTGTTCTGAGGCTTTACCAAGAGGATTGACACCAAGGGCTTTCAATTTGTTTTTACCTTGACACAGTAAGAAATACTTTATGCTATTCAGTAGGAAACACTGTAAACACACTCACACACACACACAGATAGTCATAAAACTGAGACCGAAGTTTTACCCAAAAATAATGATTATACTTACAATATGCACTGTACTCCAAATTTTTCCAGTTTATTTTATTTGAATTTTAAATTTCTGGTTTTGATCCACTAAGTTGATTTCAAGACCCAATGATTCACACTATCTGTGGTTTAAAAAATAATCTCAATCTATACACACACACACACACACACACACACAGACCCCTAATTGGCTCAATACAGTTTCGAGACTGCTGAGTCCATGGAACAGAGTGAAGGGGTGTGGTACAAACAATGAAATGCCTACCACATATGAGACTTTATTCACTCATTTAGATGTAGACAAGAATGTGACAAAGATTCTTTGCTTGGCCAAACTTTAGTCAGGCTCTGAATATTCTTCTAGGCCCATCTGTGTACTTCCTCACAAAATCCAGTTTTAGCAATCTACTAAGTCAATTTAACAAGAAACCCTCCCACTCCCACTCTCACTCTCGATATCTTATCACTCTCAATATTTGGTTGAGTTCCTCATCCTCTGCCATCCCCCATGAAATATCTGATCAGCCTGGCCTGTCTTCAACAAGGATCAGTTTAGCCAGAATCTTCCTTACCTCTGTTGTTTCCTCCTAGTAATTTTCCATCCACTGACCCTTAGCTATAAATTCTCACTTGCCCATTCTGTATTTGGAGTTGAGCCCAATCCCTCTCTCCCACTTCAAGACCTGGTTGTAGTAATCCCTGTACTTATCTTGATGATCCTGAATGAAGTCTTTCTTACCAGGCTTGAACAAATATTATGGAATAATTTTTTCTTTCACAGATACTAATAGAATTTAAGATCCTTTAATGGAATATGCCTACACATAGTGTGAAAGTATCGAACATCACTCTCTAGCTCTGCTGTCTACCCATAGATGGAAAGGCAGAAAATGAATCTGAAATGGTTAATCTCTCTATCTCTGTTTGTGCCCCATCCTTTCTTGCATAGTGTCTGTGTGTGTGTGTACATATATGTGTGTAACATAAACATGTTTTCTCTTTACAATTAGGCATACATCTGATGTCAAACCCTCCATCACACCTGATATCTTTAATTATCCACCCTGTTGAAAGTGTCCATTGCATTAGACTTTAGCTACCAGGCCCAACATGGTCTGGCACCGCTTGAGGCACCTGCTTTCTCTGTGCTCTCATAGTAATTTGCATGTTCCTTTCCGACTGCCTTCCTCACAGTGGTAGGAAGGGTTGCAGCAAAAACAGGTACTTTATGTGGGTAACAAAAGGTAGGAATTATGCCTCACTCGTCTTTGTATTTCCCAAATATAACTTAGAGTCTGGGATATGACAGTTGTTCAGTATTTACTGAGTGAATGGATTATAGATGACATCGAAAGCCCTTTCTATGTTCCTTACCTTAACCAAACTAAGTATTATATCACAGTCTCTCATTGGGGAAAAATCTGCCTTTAAGGTAAATTCTTTTCTTTAGTTCTAATTGTTTGGATTTCTCTGGGAGTACTTCCTACTAGACAGTAGGACAATTAGGACTACACATATGTATTCATTTGCTTAGCAAACACGTCTGGCCGGGAATGGTTTCTCACACCTGTAATCCCAGCACTTTGAGAGGCCGAGTTGAGCAGATCACCTGAGGTCAGGAGTTCAAGACCAGTCTGGCCAATGTGGTGAAACCCCATCTCTACTTTTTAGTAGAGATACAAAAAATTAGCTGGGCATGGTGGCAGGCCCCTGTAATCTCAGCTACTCGGGAGGCTGAGACAGGAGAATTGCTTGAACTTGGGTGGCAGAGGTTGCAGTGAGCTCAAATCGTGCCATTGCACTCCAGCCTGGACAACAAGAATGAAACTCCATCTCAAAAAAAAAGTTAAAAAAAAAAAAAAAAATCTATGCCCCTGCTATATGCTTATCCCTGTGCTAGTGTAATACATGCTGTAAGCCCTTAATGTCTATCTGGATCAAGGAATTCGTCATGTGAAATTCATATGTGAGATCCACACCAAAGCAGATTGTAAAACTCACTGCTTAATTCACCCTGCATCTTATTCAACATCAAAATCCACCAGAGCAAGGCCAGGCACGGTGGCTCACGCCTGTAATCCCAGCACTTTGGGAGGCCGAGGTGGGCAGGTCACCTGAGATCAGGAGGTCAAGACCAGCCTGGCCAACGTGGTAAAACCCCATCTCTACAAAAATACAAAAATTAGCCAGGCGTGATGGTGGGTGCCTGTAATCCCAGCTACTTGGGAGGCTTAAGGGGAGAATCACTTGAACCCAGGAGGCAGACATTGCAATGATCCAAGATAGTGCCATTGCAGTCCAGTCTGGGTGACAGAGCAAGACTTTGTCTCAAAAGAAAAAAAAAAAAAATCCACCACAGCAGAAGTTTTCTAATTGATCCTGCCCACAGGCAAGTCAACTTTTATTTTAACACATCAATATTACAAGGGGATTCAAGTTTAAGGACAGTTCTTCCCCTCGCCTTCTCCTGTAGTCCTTTGAATATATCTCAGCCTCAGGCAATAATAATGTCTAAAATGTTAAACAAGGATTTATCGTCTATAAAAGTAGTCATGTAGTCTCAATTAATTCTCCTAACAATTCTGTGAGGTAAAAGGGAGTCTATCAATTTAAAGCGACCTTGTCCTTCTTTTGTCTTCCTGGCCTTTAAGTCCAATCATGAATTTTGGTGAAGCATATCTTCATTTCTGTACTGTTCCAGGGCTGGTATCAGTAGATTGCTGGATTCTCAACATTGACCAGCTTCCGAGATTAGCCAGAATTTATTTCTGACAGCATTCTGTAACTTATGAATGTCAATTTAATTTCCCTTAACAGTCTATGGCCCTGATCCCATTTTTGAATTGGGCCAACTGATATCGCTTATCTTTACTGTAGAGCATTAAAATATAGTACTTAGTGAATAATGTTCAGAGCAATGACACAATTCTTGTGGGGTTTTTATTCTTTTAAATATATATACTAAAGAAAAGGAATATGTACACACATTTCATTGAATAGTTATTTTTAAAGCGAGAGCAAAAGATGAAGAGAGATTTGTGTAAAAGAGCTCCCTATGAGAAAGCAAAGAGGCAGGAAGTGTGGAAGAAAGAATTGAAAACACAGACCTGTCAAATTCCACTGAGGCATCAAGGGAACCGATTAAATGTGGTGAATAGAAAGAACTCTTTCTTCCTACACATAATGCCCTGGTACTGACCCCATCCTGACTGAAGTTTAACATACTTTATATCTACCAATTTTGGGAAATACTTGCATCACCTTGAACTAGGGGTCAAGGCTAGCTAAAAATAAAAAATTAAATTAAAAAAAATTCAGATACAGTGATTTCGAATGGATTAAAACAGCATTTGAGTGTGTCGTGCCCTGAACAGACTTATCATCACTCACTGGGAGATGACTCCCTTGTGTGATGCTGGGCTCCTGTAGTTTCTGTGTGGAGATGGCACTCTTTTACAAAGGCCATTGAAGTCATTTATAGATACACTGTCAACGTGTAATGATCGAGTTTAACCATCTGCTTCAAATTCAATTCACAGCCTTATAGCTAAAATTGAGAATTCCCCTTTCAGGTTGGAAGGGCTGGTAAGTACATGAGAAACGGATAAAACATGCGGTCATATAACTGATAAAAAAAGGGTCAAATGGCCTTTCAAAATGATCCATTTCTTTGGCCTTACTAACTGTTCAAAATTGCATTTTGTGCAGACAGTATGGAAAGAAATAAAAGTCTAGTCATTCATATTTTACTAGCTACTCTGCACATCCCTAAAAGTTGACTTCATGGGGTTTAGATTTCTGTGGTGAAGAAGCCATTTTGTCCTTCTGAAACCCATAGGAATCTCATGCAGACAAAACCCTCTCCACACTCTTCATGTGGAGACTCAACCTGGCCCACTGCACTACCTGTCAGAAGTGGAACGTGCATGGATGTGTAAGACCCTGAGGTGGACTCACCATGAAGCTAATGAAGCTTAACTTTAGAATCTTAAAGCCCTGAACTTGATTTCTTATTTGTAATTCTGTAGTATTTTGCTTAAAGAAGACCCCCATAATTGTGAAAACTTCAGGTTCCACACAACCTGGACCCACCAAGAATAAAGTCACCAGAGCAAACGACGTAGATATTCTTATCTCTAGTAAGCCTCAGAGCCCATGACTCATGTTCCTCTTTCAGAGAGATTTACGCAGAGGCTGAGAGAGAGAGAGATGGATGCTTCTTCGTTTCTGCTCTTATCTGTGATCTTATGGCCTGAAGAGCTATATGCATTGATCCTTCTCAATTGTGGCTTAATCTGGATCAAGAAATCCCCTCTGAAAGAGGCTAACTAAGGAAATAGAACCTAGACCTTTTCTTCTACAGTTAGCAGGAAAGATGTTCTCAAGTTTGCATGTAAGATCCCAAAAGATAAACTTCTTCCATTATCACTACCCTTTCATTTGCTAACATGGCAAGTAGAGGCTGAATACTTGAATACAGAATGTCTTCAGGTCGGTTGCAGTGGCTCACACCTGTAATCCTAGCACTTTGGGAAACCAAGGCAGGTGGATCACCCTGAGGTCAGGAGTTTGAGACCAGCTTGACCAACATGATGAAATCCCGTCTCTACTAAAAAATATAAAATTAGTTGAGTGTGGTGGTACATGCCTGTAATCCCAGCTACTTGGAAGGCTGAGGCAGGAGAACTGCTTGAACCAGGGAGACGGAGATTGCAGTGAGCCGAGGTCATGCCACTGCACTCCAGCCTGGGCAACAAGAGTGAAACTCCATCTAAATAAATAAATAAATAAATAAATAAATAAATAAATAAAGTCTTCAAAGGTAGCATCATTTCACTCTTATTCTTTTAATTGTGAGGTGCCAACGTGCCCTTTTCTTCTTGTTGTTTGAGTTAATTATTCATAGTAGCTTCTTAAATTTGAAAACTACATAATCAACTGCAAAATTTTTAATGTGACTGTAAGTTCCCATCTACCTTCAGATACATAAAATAGGCAAAAAGCGTTTTGATTTTCAAAGAAGAGGTGTTCTCTCTTAATTAAAAGTCTGTGAAAACCAAGGAGACTTTCAAATTATTTTAAAGACCCCTTGTGTGAAATTTGCAATACATTTTTGAAATATGCCGCTGTCACAGCTGCCGTCTGATGAGGCTTGGGTTCCAATCTGTGCCTCTCCAGCAGTCTGTGCCACCATTGCTGCCAGGTGGCATCAGCTCCCGCGCAGCATCCTCCTCCTGTTTGCCATGAGGGAATAAAGCCGCATCTCCCTGGGAAGCTCCCACCGGTGACTCGGAAGAAATCTGTCTGCAGAAAAGAGATGGCAAGCATACTTGGAAACTTGAATTATTGCTGTAATCAGCACATTGCTTTCCCCCTTGTATTGAACCTTTGACATTGAAACAGTTTGCTTATATGTAGTCACAATATTTGTAATTTGCTTTGGGTTGAATGAAATAATGAAATATAGATAGTCATAGTTGTTTGTGGCTTTGAAGGAAGCAGAAAATATTTGTCTGTAAGTTTAATGAAAAGGAAATTAGCAAATTGATACTTAAGTAAGTCACCTTAAAATTTTGGTAATTACCAACTTATTATTTATTTTGAGAAAGTACTGTTAGAAGTGTCTATTTTAATTGTGCTGAGCCTAAAATTAAAAACAAAAAAACAAAAACAAAAAAGCCTTAGATAGAAAACATCTTTGTTGCTCCAAAGAAAAGTAGGTAATCCTTGGTTTAAGGCTAAGTATATCCATAAAGAAAAACAGAAAAGGGAAGAAAAATGCTGAGAGTATCTGTAAACTTGGGCCTGCATCTTTTGTACTCCAAGGACAATTGTAGTAATTGTGCTGATGAAAGAAAATTTATGGATATAAGTCACTTGTGCCAATATAGCTCTGGCATATAGCTGTGGGTGCAGTTGGTGACTACAAAATCAGCCATTTGCAAGAAGACTTTTTTTCACCTTCAAAAGCTCCTCAAAGGTTTTCAATCAATTTTTCACTATTAAATAGTGCATATCTTACATTTTTCTTCTTAGACCATTGGAAAGGCATTGGCAAGGTTCTTAATCAATTTATATCCCAACATTGTATGACATTAAGGAAGAAATTTTCAGTCACTTCAAAATTGATTTCTTAAGCTGCCAACTTGCTTATACTATTATGGTAAGAATTTATAAAGCAAATAAAATCACTTTCTACCTATAAAAGTATGATTTGAAATCAACTTGCTGTCTAACCACAATATGTGGTCATTACAGAAATACCAGCAAAAATAGCTCTTTGGAAGAAAGATTATGCAGCCAGGTCATAAAGTCATTTTTCTACCATTGGTTCTGCATCAACTCTCCCAAAACAGCACTATTGTACATTTCTTAAATATTTAATTTGTGTAACATGAGCACTTTTTGTACATGGTGGAGAAAAAAATTAGCATAAATGCAGGATAAAGTAAAATAATTAATTACAATTTCCAAGGCTGTGTTTTCATTTTAGTTTTTAGATCTCTTACATACAAATATTCTTCAACATATACAATACATTTAACTCATATAACTAATCTTATTTTTCAGAGCAAGGAGTTGGGGAGACAAGCGAGATGCCTGAGGCACAAAACCTAAGGAGATAGATGCTTTTGGGGTTCTATCATACACTTATACTTTGCATCTGAAATGCCTCACCTGCCTCACGCTTATCCCAGCATTCCTGCTGCCAGTCCCACAGGAGTAATAGCCAATCTGCCATATTCATATTCAGATAGCTGTTACTTTGTCATATCACAAGTGTCTGGACATAGTTTCTTCCTAGCTCTCCATCCACCTGAAAGATGATAATAATTGACGTCTGTCTTTGCAGATTCTAATTCTAGACTGAGAATCATAGAAATAATCTCTATTTTATATAGACAGAAAATTCATGCCATTTTACTAATACAAATTTCTTCTTAATTTTTGCATAGAAAAGATTCTGAGAGCATATTATTGTATGATCTGTTTTTCTAATGACTTGGGGTCATCTATGGCTATGTCAAAAACTGAAACTTTGACCACAGGATTAATGATCACTTTTCCCCATCACCGACGGTGATTAAAACAAATTATAACATTATGATTTTCAAAGCCCTCCACATTGGTTTTTTGGTTTTTGTTGTTGTTGTTGTTTTGCTTTTTTGAGTCAGGGTCTCACTCTGTCACCCAGGCTGGGGTGCCATGGCATGATCATTGCTCACTGCAGCCTCAAACTCCTGGGCTCAAGTCACCCTCACCTCAGTCTCCCAAGTAGCTGACACTACAGGAGCACATCACCACACCTGGCTAATGTTTTTAAATGTTTTTCAAAGCCCTCCACATTCTTATAGGTTTTTTTGTTGTTGTTGATTCGTATTTATGCCTTACTTTTAATGCTGAAATGTACCTTCTAAAACTTATTCCTACCACTGAATTACCTAAGGCAAATAACAATCTGGCACTTTTTGTACAGGAGTATAACCTGAATAGTGATAAGTCTATGAAAAAATACAATCTTTTGCTGTAACAAGGCATTAAGCAATATTGAGAGAATTGGGAAAATTTTATTAAATCTCAAAATACTGTTTTTTTGTTTTTGGGGTTTTTTTTTTTTGAGACAGAGTCCCACTCTGTCGCCCAGGCTGGAGTGCACTGGCACGATCTCTGCTCACTGCAACCTCCGCCTCCCCAGTTCAAGTGATTCTCCTGCCTCAGCCTCCTGAATAGCTGGGATTACAGGCATGCACCACCATGTCTGGCTAATTTTTGTGTTTTCAGTAGAGACGGGGTTTCACCATGCTGGACAGGCTGGTCTCAGACTCCTGACCTCAGGCGATCTGCCTGCCTCAGCCTCCCAAAGAGCTGGGATTACAGGTGTGAGCCACCATGTCTGGTCTGTATTTTATTTTAATAATACTTACCAAATTATGGTTGGAAACTTATTGGTAATTATCAGTGAAAGGGCCGAGGAGGAACCTCTGGCAATTGCTTCCATAATAAGTCATCATTGCTTTTCAGTCAAAGGTTACAAATAAAAGTTATGATATCTTTGTATTGCATATTTTTAGTAAGGAATTCTGTGGGGAAAAATGCTTAGAAATTTGTTTCTGAAGCATTTCAAAAAGACTACATTGGGACTAATGAGCTATTTTTCCATGGGGAAGAATTGAGAACTGAAGTTTAGGAGAGTGGGCCTGACAACCTGCCCAGAGATCTTGTCCATCTCTACTTTCTGGAGATCTTTGTCTCCAATTATTTGTCGTTTTCTGCAGAATCCACCTGGCTAAACTTTCCTTTCAACATATAATATTCTTCCCCGACATGGTCAGTGAATGTTGCTAAGATAACAGCACATAGCATTCATTCTGCATTGACTGTGGCTTGAGTGGGTATAAGTGTAAAGAAATTGACAGTTACAGCCAGGATTCCTGGCTAGGGAGTAGGCAAAAAGGGCCCTCTCCACAATCACAGGGTTGTCTTGATGCTCCTGACACTCCCAAGGCTGCGGAGAAGCCAGTCAAAACATCTGTATTCCTGTCTCCCAGCCCTCACCTCAGGCAGAAGCTTCTGGAAGTTCCCTAGCAGAAGCTCAGGCTCTCTGGAGACCATGGTGGAGACCTAAACTACAGTGAAGACTATTGATCAGAGAGATGAACAAGCCTGATAGCAAATCCAGCAGAAACCTCACCACTTTTTTTTTTTTCCCTGATAGCAAATCCAGCAGAAACCTCACCACTTTTTTTTCCCCGTGAAGACCTTTTCAAACCTTTCTCTATTCACTGAGTAGAAAGCAATAAATTAGAGCAGTAGGCTCAGAACTTGGAAGGCTCTGGCGGACAGTGTTAGGCTGAGTTATTGTTTTCTGTAAGCTTCCTGCCTGCCCAGGAGTCATACATAATGGAGAAGGAGGTAAATAAGAATTAAATACCTGAAGTCTCTTTTTTCTTCTGTCCTTTGATTACACCACTATTTTATTTATGATTCCCCAAAGAGGAGGAAACTTCCCTTATGTGCCACTGCTTCTGTAAATTGTTAAAGAATCACAAAAATGAAATACTTCACAGTAGGTTTTTCTCTATTACCTCTTTCCTGCCATACTGACCCTTTAGAAGTGATGGTTTACCCACACGTGTTCCTGTTCACCTCTGCCATAGCCACCCTATCCCCATCACCCCCAGCTACAACGGGCTATAATCTCACTGTATCTTATTTGCCAGTGAAGATCAAACATATCTTAAGTCCGCACTGAGCTTGGTGTAGTGTTACTAGTAGCGTCCAGGTTTTGTTTTATATAATACTGTTTTGCATCTCAGGGACAGTGTGCATGACACAGAGTGCACATTCTTTGTTTCATCTCTGCATGAGAATCGGTGCACAACACGTGGGAGCAGGGAATAGGGGAACCACAAACAGCTCAAGTTTCGTTTGGTTTTAAATACTATTCTCAATAGCTTGGTGGGGGATGTGAAGTAGGGTGTGTTTGTGTGAATTATTTGTGTAGTCTCTCAAGGTGTCACTTTTCTTTGCCCAAAGGTCAAAGAAAAATGTGTACAAATGAGAATACAGGGCTCTCTCATTCTGAATCTTTTTGGAAGTTTCTAGCATTTGGTTATTTCCTCTAAACCAAATTTCAGGATTTCTGTTTCATACCACTTGCCCCTACCACCAGGAACTTTAAGAGACTGGGGATACAGGTCCTTCTTTTATGTTATCTTTCAGCTAGAGGAAATTCCTAATAGGATTTGTGGTGTGAATAACAGGTTATGATGTCAAGGAAGAGACCAACATGATACCAGAAAGAGAAAGTCTTTGTGAAATAATTCTCTATAGATTCAATGGGGAAAAAAATGCAATGGAAAGTAAAATCTGCCATACATGGCAGGCAGGATTCTTTAAGGACTTAAGGTAACCAAATATTCTCATTTCCTACCCTTTGAGACTTATTATATGCGCTACACCATCAGACCAAAATAAGGCACGTTTGAGGGAGAAATAAAGCCCAAAATGGAGGACACATTACACTGAAATTGCATTAAGGAGTGGCTTATTCATGGGAACACAGCTATATGAACTCTGAGTCAGAGATACTAATAGTGGGCAAACTTGCCCACATTGATTCACTGAGTTCACATCAAGCTCCACAGTTTGCCTGACATGAAGCCTTTGAGTCTGTTGCCCCTCCATGAGTCTCAGCTCTCTGTGCCCTCATAGTGACTGCACGGTATTTTTTCATAGAAACTCTTCATTTTATACTATGTACATTATATATCTATTCATATCATATATATATAATATATATAGCATTGTATACCCAAATCATATTCTGTATTAGCAATTTAAGGGGATTTCAAGAGCACTTTTGTCTTTACTCAATTTTCATTTTACATACTGACTTTACAAGTTAACTTCTATTCGTGATCACTGTAATAATTAAGCTGTTTTGATTAATTATTACAAATTACCACAGCTGCAGTAGCTGAAAGGCCCTGAAGGTGCATTCATGCAAAGTTTGCTAGCGATGCTTGAAGAATCACAGAAACTGTGAAGGTGCCAGAAGAGAGGGAAATGGAAAAATGAACCAATTTTCTAAAGAAAGATAAAAATATATTCCAGAAATTAAAAACCATCAAATTAATTTGATAGCAATATCTAGAAACAAAATACAATTTTAAGATACTTAAATAATTCGGAAACATTTGGGAAACACAATTAGCAAACATAATTGCACTAAGAATAATTCATAGCAAACAAGGCTAATTTAATTTTTTGACCATACTTTCACTGGTTTTTTAAGGAAAAGTCATAGAGATGGTATATCTTTATTTTGTTCTGTTCTAATAGACAAAATAGAGAACAACATGAATTTATGGATTGCATCAAATTAGAGGGAGCTTTCAGTAGAGTCCTTTATTATTTTACACTTAGACATGCCATGGTTTAAATATTTGTCGCCTCCAAAATTCATGTTGAAATTTAATCCTGAAGGTGGCAATATTGAGTGGTGGGGCTTTTAGGAGTTGTTTGGGTCATGAGGGCTCTGCACTCATGAATGGATTAATCCATGCATAGATTAGTGGATGAATGGGTTATTATGGGAGTGGGACTGGTGGCTCTATAAGAAGGAGAAAAGAGACCTCATTTAGCACACTTAGACCTCCTTACCATGTGATGTCCTCTGCTGCCTCAATACTCTTCACAGAATCCTCACCAGCAAGAAGGCCCTCACCAGATGTGACCCCTTAACTTTGCACATGTGAGCATCCATAACTGTAAGAAACAAATACCTTTTCTTTATAAATTACCCAATTTCAAGTATTCTGTTATAAGCAACAGGAAATTTATGAAGACAGTCTCATCTTGTCCAACATTTCTCTTTAACACCTTGGATGAAAAAGCATAGAACAATTATGCCCTGTTTGTGGATTAGAAAAAGCTGAACAGGAAAGAAAATACAATGAGTATTACCGCTCCGCCCCCCTCCCCCCACCCCCACACACGAGTAAACCTCATTAAACTAAAATTGAAGAGCAAAGCTAATAAAACTTCACTTAATCAGGAGAAATATAAACTCTTCACTAAGGTGCAAAATTTAACTTTCCATGCACGGAATTAAGTAGATCTGTCTTGAAAACACATCTTTTGGGGAAAAAAAACTGTACTTTTTGTTGACTGAATATGTAACAGGACCCAATCATGTGATGTATCTACCAAAAAACAACTGCAATCTTTAGTTACATTTTCAGTCCCCCAGAAAACGGGAGATTATCTTCCCATGGTGCTCCACACTAGTTGACCACATGTGGAGTATCATATTGACTTAAGGGGGATGCACCTTAAATCTAATCCATCTTTAACATCACAGCTTTTCAAATATTTGAAGACAGATTCCAAGCTGCCTTTTCCAAGCTAAGCATCCCTCTTCCCAATAGAACAAGTTGTTATGTCACCAGGACAATTCCTTGTTAATGACACTGCCCTCTACACATTTGTCAGCAACTCTTTATAGTTGTGTCATACAATTGAATGGGATGAACAGGATTGAACAGGATGTTTCAGATGTAGAATGACTAGCATAGAAGAGAGTAGGATGCTCACCTGCCCTGTGCAAGTTATTCTTCTATTAACCAAATGTAAAATTACAGTGCAGCTACATTATACACGCACTTAATTTATACAATTCTACTATGTGTTTCAGCAAAAAATAAATTGAAAAAGATACTGCCCACTCAGTGAACACATGTTCTAGAGTAAACATGAAATAAGCAATGTGAATGGGGCATTCACGCTTCACAAATTTAACACTTTTGATGGTGAGGTAGCGCTAAGTGTCACTCACCCTTATGTTTACGAGTGTCACTTAGGACACTTAGGAGTGTCACTCGTAAGCATAAGGATGAGTGTCACTCATCCTTACTGCTGTCCTTATGGGAAATTTTAGACTTTCATGGTACCTTTGACTTGATGAGAATTTTGTCTTTTTGTCCCTTTTGACAACCACATGAGATGCAAGTCTTCTGTACTTTTGTCTTTTTGGCAGTCACCTCACGTTGTTGAATTTATAGTCTTTTTTTTTGGAAAAAGAGTCTCACTCTGTTGCCCAGGCTGGAGTGCAGTGGCATAATCTTGACTTACTGCAACCTCCACCTCCCGGGTTCATGTGATTCCCCCACCTCAGCCTCCTGAGTAGCTGGGATTACAGGTGCGCACCACTACACTCGGCTAATTTTTGTATTTTTAGTAGAGACGAGGTCTCACCATGTTGGCCAAGCTGGACTCGAACTCCTGACCTCAAATGATCCACCCGCCTCAGCCTCCCAAAGTGCTGGAATTACAGGTGTGAGCCACTGTGCCCTGCCTATAGCCAATTTTTAACAACAGTCTTTTCATATAAACACATTCATATAAAAATGTAAATCAGTTCTGCTCTATCTTATACTTTTAGAGTTGTTTTGTTTTGTTTGAGCCTAAGTACAGGATTTTATGTTTATTGCTATTATGTTTCTTCCTACTACATGTGACTCATCGTTCCGTATTAATGATTTAGGTGATCAAATTGCTATTAATATTATACTCAGCCTTTTGTCATCTAGTTTCCATAATAAACCAAAGCCTACAACCTCCCTCTTGGTTGCCATTGCTGATTCATTAAGACTTTTGCACATGTAACAAACCTGCACATGTACCCCCTGAATCTAAAAGCTGAAAAAGACTTTTGCATGAATTTTATATTTCACTAATTCTAAAGTGAGTATTTCTTTCACATTTTACATATTTGAAATTATGGCTTAAAATCAGTGGGATCTTCAAGAGAATGAGAAGACAAGCCACAGAGTGGGAGAAAATATTTGCAAAATACATATCTGATAAAGGGCTATTATCTAAAATATACAAAGAACTCTTAAAACTTAACAATAAGAAAATGAACAACCCAATTTAAAAATGGGCAAAAGACCTAAACAGACACCATACCCAAAAAACATAGAAAGATGGTACATAAACATCTAAAAAGATGTTCAACATCATCTGTCATTAGGGAATTACAAGTTAAAACCACAATGAGTTACCACCATGTACCTATTAGAATGGCCAAAATTCAAAACACTGTCAACACCAAATGCTAGTGAGAATGTGGAGCAACACAAACTCTCATTCATTGCTGATGGAAATGCAAAGCAGTACAGCCACTTTGAAATACAGTCTAGGAGTTCCTTACAAAACTAGACATACTCCTACCAGATGATCCAATAATCATACTTGTTGGTATTTACCCAAAGGAGTTGAAAACTTATGTTCTCACAAAAACCTTCACATGGATGTTTGTTGCAGCTTTACTTACAATTGCCAAAACTTTGAAGCAACTAAGATGTCCTTCAGTAGGTAAATGGATAAACTATGATATATCCAGATGGTGGAATATTATTTGGCACTAAAA
>NW_012103321.1:3036184-3041431 GCF_000951045.1 Mandrillus leucophaeus | reverse complement strand
TTTCAACTACATTATGTTCTGAAAAAAGCAAAACTATGGAGACAGTAAAATGATTAGTGGTTCCCAGAGATCAGTGGATAGGGAGGAATGAATAGACAGAATACAGAGGATTTTTATGGCAGTAAGACTATTCTATATGATAGTATAACAGTGGATACATGTCATATACTTGTTCAAACCCACACAATATACACCACCAAGGGTGGGCCCTACTGTAAACTATGCAGTCTGGAAGGTAATGATGTGTCGATGCAGGTTCATTGATTATAACAAATATCCTAAGCCTTGTGCAAGATATTGATAGTTGGGCAGTTTGTGTGGGGGACGTGGGGTAGATAGGAAGACTCTGTACTTTCTGCTCAAGTTTACTGTGAACCTAAAATTGCTCTAAAAACTAAACCTTATTGCTGGGCATGATGGCTCGTGACTATAATCCCAACACTTTGGGAGGCTGAGGCGGGCGAATCTCAGGAGCTCAAGACCAGCCTGGCCAACATGGTGAAACCCCATCTCTACTAAATACAAAAAAAAAAAAAAATTAGCTGGGTGTGGTGGCGGGTGCCTGTAATCCCAGGTGTGTGGGAGGCTGAAACAGGAGAATCATTTGCACCGGGAGGTGGACGTTGCAGTGAGCCGAGATTGTGCCATTGCACTCCAGCCTGGGCAACAAGAGTGAGACTCTGTCTCAAAAAAATAAAATAAAATAAACCTTATTATTAAAAAAAAAAAATCAGTGTGATCTTAAAATCCCTGTTGGCCAGGTTATAGCCATGATATGGTGGTCATTACCTATATATGCACAAACACGGTTATTGCTACTCATATTATCAGCACTTCACATGAGTTACATGTACTGTTAAGATTTCTCACGCTAACTTTAAAATTTCTTCAAAAAGATTACGCTATGATTTGTTACTAAAACAAAAATTTATAATAAGCATGGAATAGCACAGAAACAGAGCAATGAGATATACTTTTGATATTAATCAGCAAATAATAGTCACTGGGGTAATGACTACACTCTGTGTTTTCTTGTGAATGCAGGACCTAGGAGAGAAGTGTCATAAGTTCATGAAAATGTGCTGCATTTTATTCCTGATATAAGTACAAAAGGGCCATCAAGTGGCAAGTAATGTATTTAAGAGAAATTAAATATATTTAAGAGAACTATGATTACTTTCCTGCTGAATTCTACCAAACATTTAAATAACTAATACCAATTCTTCTCAAACTCTTCTTGAAAATTGAGGAAGGAATTCTTCCAAACTCATTCTATACTCATTCTATGAGGCCAGCATTACCCTGATACCAAAACCAGACAAGGACCAAAAAAAAAAAAAAAAAACCTACAGGTCAAAATCCCTGATGAACATAGATGCAAAAATTCTCAGCAAAATACTAGCAAAGCAAATCAAACTGTACATAGAAAAGACTGTAAACCATGATACCATGATCAAGTGGGATTTATCCCAGATATGCAAAGATGGTTTAACATAAGCAAATCAATAAACATAATATATCACATCAACAGAATGAAGGACAAAACCTGTCTGATCATCTCAACAGATACAGAAAAAGCATTTGATAAAATTCAACATCCCTTCATGATAAGAACCTTCAACAAACTAGGTATAAAAAGAGCATATCACAAGACAATAAAGGCCATGTATGACAAACCCACAGCTAACTTTATACCGAAGCTTTGACCTTCTCCTGGAACAAGACAAGGATGCCCACACTCACCATTCTTATTCAACATAGAACTGAAATTCCTAGTCAGAAAAATTAGGCAAGAGAAAGAAATAAAGGACATCCGAATTGGAAATGAGAAAATGAAATTTTTCCTACCTGCCAATGGCATGATCTTCTATATAAAAAACCCTAAAAGCTCTACCAAAAGACACTTGGAACTAATTAAACAAATTCATTAAAGTTATAGAACACAAAATTAACATACAAAAATCAGTAGCATTTCTTTACACAAAAAACCAACTGGTGAAAAAAGAAATCGAGAAAGTAATCCCATTTACAAGATAGCCTTAAAAAATACCTAGTAATAAATTTAATCAAGGAGGTGAAAGACCTCTACAAGGAAAACAATAAAATACTGAGGAAAAAATGAAGAAATCACAAAGAGATGAAAACATATTCATGGATTAGAAGTAATATTGTAAAAATAACCACACTACCAAAAGTGATCCTTAGATTCAATGCTAATTTACATTAGTATAACCACTATGGAGAACAATATAGAGATTCCTCAGAAAACTAGTAATGGATCTACCACATGATCCAGCAATCCCACTGCTGGGTATATATCCAAAAGAAAGGAAATCAGTATATTAAAGAGATATCTGCACACCCATGTTTATTGCAGCACTATTTACAACAGCCAAGATAGGGAATCAACCTGTGCCCATCAACAAATGCATGGATAAAGAAAATACTATTCAGCCATAAAAAAAGAATGAAATTCTGTCATTTGCAAGAACATGGATGGAGTTGGAAGGCATTATGTTAAGTGACATAAGCCAGGCACAGAAAAATGAATATCACATGTTCTCATTCATATGTGGGAACTAAAAAGGTGAATCTCATGGAGGTAGAGTTGAATGATGGTTACCAGAGGCTGTCAAGGGTAAGGGGAAAAGGAAATGAAGGCAGATTGATTAATGGATACACAATGCAGTTAGATAGAAGAACTAAGTTTTAGTATTTGATAGCACAGCGGAGTGACTATAGTTAACAATAATTTTTTGTAGATTCACAATAGCTAGGAGAGAAAATTTGAAATATTCCCAACACAAAGATATGATAAACATTTGAGGTGATGGGTATTATAATTATCCTAATTTGATCACTACATATTGTATGCATGCCCCCAAAATATCACATGTACCCCATAATTATTATATGCAATTATTATGTATCAATAATAAAGTGTCTTCAAGTCAAAGATATATGATCTTATCCACTTACACACTTGATCCACACATTTGTTGCAGATAAAACTTCCATGGTCCTTTAGAACAACCAGGAGTGAACTGAGTAGTGAGAATTTTTCCTTGGCAGATGTGAAAGTGATTGTAAGACAAGCGTACGAGTGAAGTCTCCAAAGATAATGAAAGAACCTAGTGCATGGTTGTTAGAAAGTGAATACAATCAATGGAGACAGCATAATTAGAGAGCAATTAAACAAAGGAAATTTGATGCACCTGGATCAGACATAGCTTAACTTCTCTTAGATATGATATTTTGGCTAAATTTGTGCATGTGAGTTTGCACACTTTGAAACATTTGATCAGTTAAAAGAGGCTAAAAACCTGGTTCAGGAGGCATATATTTTTTAAAGCAAAGTTGATAGTTAACAGGACATCTCAGTCTAAGGTAACCAGGCCAAGCACCTTCATGACTACAATAGCATCCTAACTTTCCTGCCTGCATCCACTTTTGCGTCCTGAAATCCATTCTGCGTGCTTTTCTAAATACACATACACACCCATTAAAGGGTTTCACCATCTGCATGATTTTCTATTGCTCTTAAGAAAAATTCAAAACTCCTTCATGTGGCTTGGTCTGGACCAACTCTCCAGCCTCATTTCACTGCACAATGGCGTTGTTAGTGCCAGACACTAAGTTCTTTCAGTTCCTTATATGTGCCATGCTCCTGCTTATTGGGGGTTTCTCTGCCTGGTGTTTCACTTACCACTTCACTTCATTTGGTAAGCTCCTATTCATCCTTCAGCTGCCAGTTCAGTGGTCACTTTCTCAGGGAAGCCTTTCCCAGCCTCCCTGACTACAGCAACTTTTTTGTACACACACGGCACCATGTCTGTCTTTTGCACCATGTCTCTCTTTATCCTGGCAGTTAACATGGTTAAAATTTTTCACTTAATTGTATGATTATTTGATCAATGCTTTATCTTGACCTTCCCATACACAAAACAAAAACTGCAAGCTCCAAGGGTATAGTAACCATCTTTCTACTCACCATTGTAATCCCTACTACTATTCCATTATGAAGTGGGTGCTCACTAAATATTAAAAGAATTAATGTTAAGTAAAGACACCTCCATATTTCTTCTTTATTTTCTGTAACCACTTTTCATAAATCCTGGAAGTTGGCAGCCCTAATCAAATATGTTTTACTATAATGTTAACAAAATGTGGTGAAAGTCCTCAAAAAGATAAAGCCAGAGTAGTCTTCCCATTAATGGTTTGCAATTACACAAAGACTAATGTTTTAAGGAGGACAAGACAGCTAAATGATGAATGGTTGTGATTCCACTGATAAAGAATGCAGCTCCTCAGCCAGGTGCTATGGCTCTCTCCTGTAATCCCAGCACTTTGGGAAGCTGAGGTGGGCTTATCCCTTGAGGTCAGGAGTTCACGGCCAGCCTGGCCGACACAGTGAAACCCTGTCTCTACTAAAATTACAAAAATTAGCTGGCTGTGGTGGTGCATGCCTGTAGTTCCAGCTACTCAGGAGGATGAGGCAGAAAAATCACCTGAATCTTAGAGGTGGAGGCCAAAGTGAGCCAAGGTTGTACCACTGCACTCCAGCCTGGGTGACAGAGTGAGACCCTGTCTTTAAAAAAAAAAATAAAAAAAAAAAGAATGCAATTTCTATTATCTTGTCATATTTGTGATTAACTTCTAAAAAAAAAAAAAAAACAGCCAGATTAAATAGATATTTTCTTGGGAGAAAACTTCTAGTTAGAGAGACTTGATTTTAAAAGTGTTAGCTTAGTCAATGTTCTGCATCAGTTAAGAATACACAGGGAGGGAATGCCTCTGTGATTATAAGGATTTGTTTTTATAAAATCTCAACAATGTTTATGTGTCTATGTGAATGTAAAACTATTTTGATCTCAGTATAAAATATAATGGATTGTGGCCAGGTATGGTGGCTCATGCCTGTAATACCAGTGCTTTGGGAGGCTGAGGCAGGAGCATCACTTGAGCCTAGGAGTAGGGGTTGTAGTGAGCTGTGATTCCGCCACTGCACTCCAGCCTGGGTGACAGAGAGAGATCCTGTCTCTGAAAAAAATAAACAATGAGTAAATAACAAAAAAAAAAAATTAAAATAGTAGATTTCATCAGTTTTATACCCGTTAGATGTTAGCAACAGGAGTTGACTTTGGCAATTAGACAGAAAAGAAGCTTATTAACAGAATGTTAGAGGTCCTACTTTTTCTTTTTCTTTTTTTTTTTTTTTTGAGACGTTTTTTTTTTTTTTTTTTTTTG
>NW_012103321.1:3015859-3035483 GCF_000951045.1 Mandrillus leucophaeus | reverse complement strand
AAAAAAAAAAAAAAAAAAAGGCAATGGGGAGAGATTAGTATGCTTGTAAGCAGTTATCAATGGTAGTGGTGCCATCTGGAAAATTAGTCTTGGAAAAATAAGTCTGGTCTAGCAGTTACGTAGGGAAGGGATCCTAGAGTTTCCCCCAGTGAGCTGTGAGCATCGAGAATAGTTGACAAGGTCCCACAGTTAATGGCTACTTCTGGCTACTGGCAGAGGCAAAGTGAATCTTCTCTGGAAGAAAGCTTCCTTAGTTATCAACTTGCGAGCAGGGACTCCCATTGAATAAAATCAAGACGTGAATTCACAATCCAATAGCTCAGATACAAAAGAAAGCAATCCATTATGTCTGAGAGACAGTGAACAAAACCAATAATTTTAGACCCCCTTCTCAACTACGGCAGTTATTAAAATGATCGGATAGAAAAATACAGACCTGCCTTGTAGGTAATATTTTGAAAAATTGAAGATGCATCACATAAAAGACAATCCGAAAAGGAAAAATCCCAACAGATTTGAAAAGAAATAAATGTAGCCTTTAGAAATTTTTTTAAATGGCATTATTAAAATTTAAAAAGTAATCTACAATTAAAGACCAAATAAGACATTTTAAGAGAGAAATAGTAAACCAGAATATACATTAAAAAATACCTAGCATATAGTGCAAAATGACGAGATGGAAAAATATTTTTAAAAACATTAAGTGAAGTGGAAGATAAAATGAGAAAATTTGCATACATCTAATCAGAATCCCAAAAGGAGAGAAAAAGAGAATGCAAAAGAGGAAACAAAATGAGATCTAACAGGCTATCTACAAAGGCACAACAATGAGAATTACAACAGATCTCTCAACAAAAATAATGGAATAAAAAAATGTATACCCAGAAGAACTCTCTTTTGAGAAAATGAGGGTAAAATAAAGATTTTTTTAACCCAGAGGAAGTAGATTTCCACCAAGGAATCAGCCAAAATAACTTCTAAAGGATATATTTCAAGACAGAGAATCATTCCAGAATGATAGTTTGAGATGCAAGAAGAAATAATTTTTCCAAAAGGCAAACATATCTATAAGGACAAACATTATATAAAATAATAATAATACAGGCAGAATTAACGTACTGGAAAATAATAGCATATAGGTCAGAAGAGGCGTGATGGAAGTTAAAACATTCTAGGATACTTGTATATTTTAGGAAAGAAGTTAAGATATTATTTAACTTCAAACTCTAATAGATAACATCAAGTTAAGTGTGCATGATAACACCTCAAGGATAGTAATCAAAAGAATAGAATAAATTTGCAGTGCACAAGACCAAAGCATGAGAAATAAAAATACAGAATAATACAAAAATAAACTAACAAAAGTTCAACAAAAATGTAAATAGATTAAACTCATTAGTCAAAAGATGGAAATTATGAGATAACATTTTTAAGTCCAACTATATACTGTAAAGAAGAAAACATCTAAACCTAAGAATTTAAAAAGGTTGAATGTAAAGGGATGAAAAATTATATCCCAGACAGTTATTAGCAAAAAGGAAGCTGGAATAACTATTTGAATGGTAGTTGCAATAGATTTTAAGACAGAACATCTTAATAAAAGGTTAAATTCACCAGAAATATGTTGCATTATAAAATTATATACATCTAATAAAAAACAGCCCCAAATATGTAAAGCAAAACTGATGCAACCTAAAGAGAAGCTGACAAATCCACAACCTCTCCCAATTCCTAATAATCAAGCAGAATAAATATCAGTAATGAATAAGGTCATGAACTAGTGAATACATAGAGACCTTTTTGTGCAACAATTAGAAAACACACATTCTTCTCAAGTAGACATATAACATTTGTGAAAATGATATCTATGCAAGATCATAAAACAACAAGAGTTAAAGAACAGATAACATTGTCTGGTCACAATATAATTAAAGTCCAAGTCAATTACAAATAAATAAATAAATAAAATGTTTTGTAATATTTGTCTGTTTAAAAAACAGTTCCTCAAAAAGCTAAACACAAAGTTACCACGTGACCCAGCAATTCCATTCCTAGGTATATACCAAAAGAACTGAAAACATATGTCCTCACAAAAACTTTACATTAATGTTCATAGCAGCATTATTTAATTGCCCAAAGTGGGAACAGCCTGAATATTCATCAACTGATAGGTAAATAAACAAAATACGGTATATTAGTACAATTCACTGTTATTCCATCATGGAAAGGAATGAAGTATTGATATATGCTTCAACATGGATAAACTTTGGAAATATTATGCTAAGTGAAAGAAGCTAGATCACATATTGTATGTTTCCATTTAAATGAAATACCTAGAATAAAGAAATCTATAGATAGAAAGCACATTAGCCTTTGCCAGGGCATGAGAGCATGAGGTTTGAGGAGTAATTGCCTGTGGGTATAGAGTTTCTTCTTTTAGGTGATGACAATGTTCTGTAATTAATGGTGGTGATGTCTGTGCAACTTTGTGAGTCTAGTAAAACCACTGAATTATACTACTGAGAGTAATACAAGTGGAACTGCTTCTGTTTCCACCCTTGGTTCTCAGACTCATGTAATCATCCTATTGAGGATGAGTACCATGAAAATACATTTGATTCAAAGTATCTATGTGTCCTGAAGGATGGCACTGGATTCTTGTAAAGCATTGCTTCTAAGCTGGCCCTTCAGTTATCCTTAACCAGGCCATTCTAACACTCTATCAGGCCAGCAGTTTCTAGGTGGTGTGAAACGAGATAGTTCTGGGGAAATGCCCACTGCCTGCACCTCCTTTTCTTTAAAGGGAGTCCTCTGATCTGTTGCAATATTATGTGTGATTCAAAACCAGTTAATTAAACAGGGTTAGCTCCCAGACAGTGGTACTGAAAGAAAGGCAAACTCATCTTAGATATGTCTATTCCTGTCTCAGTGAGTTGCTGGTTCTTCCAATGTGGAAAGTTTACAATGCAAACCCCTGCAAATGTTTTCTTCCCTCTCACTACCTCTGACTGGATTACAAACCCATTTGTAATTAGTCATAGTGGTCCAAGTGATAGATTAAGCTGACAGGTTTAAGCCAACTATGTCCCACTAAAATCACAATTTTAAGAACAGAGAGAGGAGTTCACCCCTACAAATTTCATGTAATTAGGAAAAGGAAATGGATGCCAGGCAGCTAAAAATGACAAAAACAGAGGGTATATGTATCATCTATTACATTACATTACATTACATTACATTACATTACATTACATTACATTACATTACATTACATTACATTAACTGGTTCCTCCTCCTATTATCCAAAGCAAGGCTTTCCCGTTTGGGATAGAACAATGTAGAGCTGGAATTCCACTGATGAAGAACAAATCTGTAGTAAAGCATTCACTACCAAAAATGGCTATCTACATATAAAGATCATAACCATAGAGGAAAAAATGTTTCCGGCTTTGATGGGAAACTTGTTTATCTGAGATTCAAGTCAACAAGTATGTAGAGCGTAATATATATACCAGATGCCACTGGGAAATACAAGAATGAGTAAAACGCAATCTTGCTTACAAAAAAAAAAAAATCAGTGGAGATTATTGGAATTTCAGACAGGGATGTTGTGCAGTCTCAAGGAAACAAGCACACGTTTCTGCCCTGCTATCTCAAAGTTTTGTTTTCTGAAGGTCTTAGAGTGTCAGCACTGCCTTCTTCCTTTGTTCTTCACGAAATTAAAAGCTAGACAGATCCCGACTAATGTTGCATATTAGCTTGTTGATCATAATTGCCGATTTAAATTAACACACATACTTACCAGGAAACATTTGAGGGGAAAAAAATTCCTTCAGGGGTAAAGAGTTCAATGCAATTAAAAAAACAAAAAAAAAGGAAGAGAAAAAATTATAGTCTGGTTTTCCAGATAGAAGACAAGGTAGGTAAAGTAAAAGAATTGACTGCCTGTAGACTGGGGTCTTCCTGACCCTCCTTGAGTCCACTCACTCCTAGAATCACTAATATCCCTATTTCTAATATCCCTATCCCTATGTTCACACTACATACAGGAAGTCAGGAGTAATTAGTAGCAAACTCCACCTGACTTCCAGGGTTGTTCAAATCATCAGCAAATACACTGTGGACTTCTAACCAACTGGATAAAATATTGCAAAACATTTTTTATCAGACAGTTTTTAAATAAACAAGCAAAAAATACTCCAGGTGACAGATACAAAAAGGGAATTCAGAGTCAGAAGCTGAGCAGTTGCAGAAGATTTATAGAAATATCTAAACCAATCAGAGCTCTTAATTGGGCTAGATCCTGGAGCTTTAAAGCCTGTATCTGGCAGAGAATCCATGGTTTACGGTCATGCAAATGGAAGCTGGAATGAGATATCTACTGAAATCCGGGAAATAGACAGACTTCTCTGTTCATGAAAGAAGAAACAGAAAATTTCTTTCTAATCACTATCTAGAGAAACAGTCAAGAAACTTGCTGTACACTAACAGCTAGGAGAGAAAAAAGATCCACTCTTGAGAAATTAGAATCCCAAGCTGCACCATACGTATGTGTGAGGTTCTCGCTTATTTAACCCATGTAGTATACATTTATACACCAAGAAATTTGCATAAAAACCAATCCAGAATCAGTGAAAGCCATTCGGCTCTGACAGAGGCTAATGCAAAGTAAAGATAATCCTCTAGTCAAGGAGATTATTTATATCCCCTAAAATATAATCACAGCTAAGATTTTAGTATGTGTTTTTCCAGGCCACATTTTTCTACGGATTAAAATACCCACATCATACAAATATAGAGTCTGTGTGTTGGTGGAAGAGGGCCATTCTTACTGCCATCTTGAATTTTGACATCGAAACTTTCTCTTTTGTTTTTACTTCAAGTTCTGGAGATACTGGATTGCTTTATCGTGTTGCTTTATATTGATCTCTTTCATGGTCATGAGAGAATGTGTCTCTCATAATATAAATAACAACAATAAAAAGGCAAAGTCTAATTCATACAATGTAAAAAGTTGGCTAATTTTTTTTTCTTGGGAATTAATAATCTGTCCCTTTATTCTCACATAAAATCCATTAGAAGTCAAAAAAATCTTCAAACTTTTTTCTCCACATAGAACCTAATTTTGATCAAATATAAGAATGTGTTTTATGATTAGCTGCTTCCTAAGCCTTGACTTTTACTTTAATCTTTACTTGTGTTTTGAGGATGCACACTTACTCACTCTCTCCTGAATCATAATCTCTTAACCTCTTAATCTCCTGGTTCCTTTTGCTTTCTTCAACACTGAGGACAAGAAAAAGGCTACCGTCCTCATTGGTTGAAGCACTGATTCATAATCTTGTCACAATGTGTACACTCATAATCTTATCACTTTTCAGCTGGTTCTAGATGCATCTCCCTTCCTCTCCATTGTAGAGGGATAAAATAAAATACCTCAATTTATAATCCATATTTTTAACATAATTTTTGTTTATACCACAATCCCTGAATTTTCAGTCAAATTTTTTTCAAAGGAATCTCCCCCACCCCTCCCTTCTCTTTGCAAGGCCACTGTTTGATCCGGTTAAGTTTTTATATGGAAAACATTTTAAGCAGCTCCAGTTGCTGATTTTACAAAGAATAAAAACAGAAATGATAGGAGCATTTGGCAAGAACCCTTAGACCTGAGCAGCAACCCACTGATATATTCCTGCTGCAGAAGTGATTTGTTTTGTTTCATGAACTTGTACAAGCGACTCTTTCTTTTTCAGTGCAAATGCAGTCACAAAAGGGAAAAAGACCAGCACACTGTGGGGAGCACATATTTGGTTCTTTAACCAAGTTTTAAAAATATGTTTTATGTCAATATCTAAATTACATAGAGCAAGCTGACACGCTCTCTTTTCCTTTCGTTTATGAACTCTATTCTGAAAGTGGGTGTGAAATAATCCTTTTGCTTGTGCTTCTGGATTGGCTTTGATGAGTCAGGTATTAAATATGACTGGTTCAGATGTCACATATCGATGCAGGGCATAAATGTCGGCGTTTAGATGGAGAATAATTGGATTCATATCTGTGTTATGTTTTCGAATTGCTGGGTCAGTTCTGGGTCTCTTGCTGTAAATTCTTCATCACAGACCCAAGTAAAAGGAATGTGACAGATTTAATACCTTGAATAAGTTATTAACTGTAAGGATGCATAAAACAGTGGCACTGCTGAGCAGAGAACATTACACTGCTCATAATTCTGTAAATGAAAATTAAAGTTTTTTTCATTTTAGTGAAATATTTTTTTCATTAGCTCTCTTGCTTTACTCAAGTAAGTTCTTTATGTTTGATCTAATGTAATCACTTTTATTTGGCCATTGAATTTATGAATGTATAACTCTAACATCCAAGTGTGAGAGAATGAATTTGATAAGAGAAGGGAGTTGTTTATAATGTTTCACTTCCCAAAATGTCAAGTGGCAGCCAGGTGGCTACTGTTGACTGCAACTGTGATTTTTCATGAGAACAATATCTAATGCAAATCCCACTATAGAGACTTCATGAAATATCACCATTTATCGTCATAGCATATTTGCCTTTTGTTATGGCCTAAAAGAAAGAGAACTGAAATCTAGTCACACCTATTAATTTTAAAATTATTTGAAAAAGAAAAAAAAAAATAAGAAGCCAAGAAGTCAGGAGGAAGAGGATGGGTGTTTTTCATACCTCCCAGCATCAGCACTAGAATCTTTAATGGTGGCTGGTGCTGGAGAGCAGCTTGGGTTTTTCTGTGGTGGAATAACAGCAGTGGTTCTCTTATGTCTGTGTTACCAGGCCATCCCCACTCCAAGAAAATTCTTCATTTCTACAGCACCTTTTATCATGCAAGCTCAGAGTGTACAGGGTAATTCAACACAATTACATTCACTTGGCCATCCATTTTATTACTTGAACATTGAATACCTCCTATAGAAAAAGTCAGTTGCTGCCAATAAAGAGCTGTACTATAAGTTATGCAAGAGTTTCTCAAACTTGGCTTATTCAACACCACCTTCTGTACTTATTTAGCACACACTTTTACAGGTACTGTTCCGAGTACTTTATGAATACTGGTCTATTTAATCCTCACAGCAATCCAATGTCCTCTTTTATTGCCACAAGAAATTGAGGTTCACAGAAATATAGTAATTTGCCCAAGACCACACCTTCACAAATTTTGCAGTGTACACATCTCATCCACACATTATTTATCTACTAATTTTCTTTAAGTGACTTTTTTCTCCTTAAGTAAAAGTGTACTTAAGGAGTCTTATTGCTTCCATAAAGGGACAACAAATATTACCATGAGCTTAATGTGGTAATTATATTTTCAAGTGTACATTAAAATAAATACATATATCACATCACACCCACTAGGATGGCTGCAGTCAATAAAATGGAAAATAACTAGTGTTGGTGAGAATACGGAGAAATTGGAACCCTCACACTCTGTCAGTGGTAATGTAAGATGCTGTAGCTACCATGGAAAACAGTTTGGTGGTTTCTAAAAAATGTTAAACAAAGAGTTATTATATGAGCCAGCAATCTCACTCCTGGATATATTGCCCATAAGTTTGAAAATAAGGACTCAAATACTTGTACATGGATGTTCATTGCAGCATGATTCATAATAGCCAAGAAGTGTAAACAACCCAAATGTCCACCAACTGCCGAATGGATAAACAAAATGTGATACATCCATACAAATAAATTTCCAAATAATGGAAAATTATTTGACCATAAAAGGGATTGAAATACTGATACATCATACAAAACTGATGAACCTTGAAAACATTATGCAAAGTGAAAGAAGCCAGACACAAAAGGCCACATATTGTACAATTCCGTTTATAAAAAATATTCAGAATAGGTAAATCCATAGAAACAGGAAATAGATTCATGATTATCAGAAGATATCTGGAGAGAAGAATGAGGAGTGACTGCTGAATGCCTATGGGGTTTCTTTTTGAGGGGATAAAAATGTTCTAAAGTTAGATAGTAATAATCAATGGTCAGTTTTGTGAGTATACTAAAAACCACTAAAATCCACACTTTTAAAAGGGTGAACCTGATGATATGTGAATTGGATCTCAATAACGCTGCTATTTAAAAAATAGAAAATAAAAGAGAAAGATTTCAAAAGATGCTTCAGGGATACTGCAAATATCTTCTTTCATTTGTAAGGCAACCATTTCTTTTATGTGAATAAGGATTTTCCAGGTACCATAAGACAGAAACAAAATACAGAATTAAAAAATGGATGGAGAGGATGGTTTTTAAAAATACACACATATTACATTTTTAAAGATGTATTTGTGTTCTACCTAAAATAATTTCATATGTACTGCCCGAGGTAAACTCACCAAGATTTGGCAAGCACTGTTGAATATCACAGTGGTCAGCAAGACTGGGTTTGAAGCCCAGTTCTAGCACTTACTATGTGAGCTGGTAAAGTTCTTTAATGTTTCTAAAACTTGATTTCTTCATTTGTAAAATAGAGATAATTCCTGGGAGTGCCAATATCAGGGAAGCCTGGGTCATTAACTTAATATGGTAACATGTCTTATTTATAGCCTAGAAAGGCAACGTGCTAAAAACATTATGTGTAATGTCATTATATGCTCCTAAAAACTGTATGGTCCAATTTAAATATAATAACCAAGTGTATAGTCTTCACTGTGCACAATTCCTCTAGATACTATTGAAAATCTAATGTCTTCTAATGTCATATCCACTAAAAGGGTTATTGATACAGAATCATTGCCTTCTTCAAATTCCTTAAATTCAGACTCTGTTGTCTGACAGATCACATTTTGTTTTTAAAATTTTAATACATCAATTTACGGTAAATCGTATCATTCTACACTCTAGTAAAGCTATGTCAAAAAAGTATTTGTATTTTATTTATATTTATGTTCTAAATTTACAAGTTGTGGGGATCTTGTATGTACCCTCAAAAGGATTACATCTTAGAATGCTGAAAAAAATTGCTCAAAAATCTATAAACTTGCCAAAAAGAAAACATAAAGTACAGAAACTATTACTCAACTCTTAATTGACACTAGGGTCTTAGTGTATCCTATTGGCTTCTGAGAGACCCACTCACGTACAACAGCATTCATTAACTAAAAATAAATTTCAAATGTGCAGATTCAGTGACAATAATAATAAACAAATGCCAAATTACTACGATATATTATACCCTTGCACCAGCAATTGAAATGAGCTTGGAGTCTTTGAAAGTCCATGTAGCAATAAAAGTATGGCCCCCAACTGGATCAGAAATGTGAGTGTGGAAACACTTTTTCTTTTAAAGAGTCTATGTAACAAGTCCTGAAGTAATAATTCAAGTATTAAGCATACTATTACTCCTATCTCTTAGTCTCATATTTGATTGAATGCTTAGGAATCTACCTCACAGGGAGATACTATGTCAACCAGTCAACTTTGCAAAGCAATCAAGGTTACCAAAACAGATTATGTTTATAAGACAAGGTCAAAAAGAACTTCAGCAACTCTTAGCATCTGAGTTAATCCCTAGTTTAATTTTTTCAAGTGTTTCCAGTCGGTCCCTAATTATTTCTATTTAACTCACCCTTTACACATGCAGAGCCAAGTAGAGTGAATTGGGCCCATGGGTTTTACATTTTTATTAAAAGACAGAGGTAACATTTAACCAAGTTGAATTGTGGGTGGCAGCTCACTGCATGATTTTTTTTCAGAGGAAATTTGACTGAACACATGGAGCTGGGCTGTGCAACAAGGTCACTATTTGCTTTACAAGTAGGTCTATATAAAATGGTATTTGGCAAGTATTCACCAAAACCCCTTACACTGTACCACAGCTAAATTATTGTCCTTCCTGCTACCTTTCAGTTACCAAAATAAAAAGGTCAGAATCATGACACTTTTTTAAAAAATGCAAATGAGTTCTGTTAGCAGTAACTATTTGTAACAAACTTCCATTTCTATTAACCACATTAGGACAGTGATATTTTCCTACATACATTCTGTGAGCTCAATAAATACTCTCTGACAAAGCTGAGCTCTAATATATGTGTGTATGTGTGTGAGAATATGCAAATATACAAATTGCCAAGTTGTTAAATGTCTGTTTATGTGTTTCCACAGAAGTGCTACTCTTCACAAGTGCCTAAAATGTAAAGATATCTAGAAATAAGTATAAAGACCCAGGTATAGAGACACTAAATTACAATCAAATTAGAAAAGTAAAAGAAGTATATGTGTCTCACAGTACACACATTAATGGGGAAAACATTCTAGTTTGAATTTTAATTAACAGCTAAAAATTTAGAAAGTATTATTTGCTTTCAGTTATAAAATACTGAGTATATTTATTATTCAACTTACAAGTATTCCCAGATTTTATTAATAGGCTTATATTAGATTTATTTTCTGTAAATTAAATCAACAAAGAAAATTAGCAACAAGCAGGGACTCCTAGGAAAACTTTTATTTAAATTTTAAAAAATTATAAATTTAAAAGTTCTGTATAGAAAAAGAAGAACACGTAAGTAAAGATACAAAATGAACTGGGAAAAAAACTATGACATGTATGACAAACAGAAAAGTAATATAATAAATATATAAAGAATAATTTAAATCTATAAGAAAAAGATTAATATCTAAATTAAAATGTGGGCAAAGGCCATGAGTGGGCAAGTCACAAAAGAAAGAATTAAAATGTCCATTAAATATGTAAAAAGATATTCAACCTTACTTGTAATTGACAGAAAGCAAATTTTAAAAGAGGAGAGAAACTTTTTACCTAGAAAAGTCCCAAGTGTTTTTAAACTGGTAATATGACGAGAGTTCAAAAAGCTCATGGAAAATGCATATTATAAAGAAACTATATGTGGATTTCAAATTTTTTGCACTCATACTAACTTGTAACATACCTGAACAGTATCTAGTTTGAAGCACTAAGAAAGATAAGATATCAGTTTGAAAAGATCCACTATCAGAACAACATGATTCTGCTAAAATTGAAGCATGAACAAACATCAAATTTATGGTGAAGTTTGGGAGGAAGAATGGGGAAATCACTGATGGGATGAAATGGTGTGAAGATGAAGCCCACAGAAGCAGACAATCCACATCAATTTGAAAGGAAAAAATTAATCCTTTGCTGCCCTAATTGAGGAGGACCAACAATTAACAGCAGAAACAATAGTCAGCACCATAGATATCTCAATTGGTTCAGCTTATATAATTCTGACTGAAAAATTAAAGTGGAGCAAATTTTCTACTGGATGGGTGCCAAAACTATTGTACCAGATCAGCTGCAGACAAGAGCAGAGCTTTCAAAGACAATTTTAAATAAGTGGGGTGAAGATCCTGAAGCATTTCTTCAAAGAATTGTAACAGAAGATGGAACATGGCTTTACCAGTACAATCCTGAAGAGAAAGCACAATCAAAGCAATGGCTACCAAGAGGTGGAAGTGATCTGGTCAAAGCAAAAGTGGACCAATCAAGAGCAAAGGTCATGGTGTATCAGTCTGTTCTCACACTGCTATAAAGAACTACCTGAGACTGGGTAATTTATGCAGAAAAGAGGTTTAATTGACTTACAGTTCCACAGGCTGTACAGGAAGCATGACTGGGAGACCTCAGGAAACTTACAATCATGGTGGAAGGTGAAGGGTAAGCAAGCATGTGTTATCATGGTAGAGCAATAGAGAGAGAGAAGAGGGAGGTGCCACACACTTTCAAACAACCAGATCTCATGAGAACTCACTATCATGAGAACAGGAAGGGGAAAACTGCCCCCATGATTCAGTCACCTCCCATCAGGCCCCTCTCCCAACACATGGGGATTACAATTCAACATGAGATTTGGGTGAGGATACAGAGCCAAACCATATCACATGGCAACAGTTTTTTGGAAGGCTCAAAGCATTTTGCTTGTTGACTTTCTAGAGGGCCAAAGAACAATAACATCTACCTACTATGAGAGTGTTTTGAGAAAGTTAGCCAAGGCTTTAGCAGAAAATCGTCCAAGAAAGCTTTACCAGAAGAGGTCTTCTCCGCTCTGCTCATTCCTCTCATCAAACAAAGACAATTTTGTAAGAATTTCAATGGAAAAATCATTAGACATCTGCCTTACACTTCTACTTGGCTCCTCCTGACTTCTTTTTGTTTCCTAATCTTAAAATATCTGTAAAGGGCACCTTTTTTCTTCAGTTAATAATGTGAAAAAAACTGCTTTGACATGATTAAATTCCAAGGTCACTCACTTCTTTAAGGATGGACTAAATGGTATCATTGCTTACAAAACTGTCTTGAACTTGATGGAGCTTATGTTGAGAACTAAAGTTTATATATTTCTATTTTTATCTTTTAATTCTGTCTTTCCATTAACTTTTTAAAATATAGAGATGAGAGTCTCACTATGTTGTCCAGGCTGGTCCTGAACTCCTGGGCTCAATCAGTCCTCCCACCTTGGCCTCCCAAAATCTTGGGATTACAGATGTGAGCCACCACACTCAGCCTCCGTGAAATTTTGGACCCCCTCATACATAGTATTGGTGATATTGGTCTCAATACAAGTACTCTCATTTTGTGAGTCAGGGTATAAACTGACTATACCTTTCTGGAGGGCAATTTGGCAATGTTGTGTTAAGACAAATATGCCTACCCTTTGATGCAACAATTCCAATTCCAGGAATTAATCCTAAGGAAATCATCAAATTAATGATCAAAAATACATACATATACATGTTATGTAAATATAACATAAATGTGTGTGTGTGTGTGTGTGTGTGTGTGTGGTGGTATTGTAAGATTCCATAAAACTTGAAAAACCCAAATCTCTAAAAAAACAGGGTAAGTTAAATAATTTATTATGGTACTCTCAAACAACGAAATGAACAACTATATTTAAAATGAAAATGTAGAATTACATTTATTAACAAAAATTTTAAGGTGTATTATTGAGAAACCAAGTTTTAAAACAGTTTTGGTCCTTTTTTTGCAAGAAATGTGTGTAACAAAAGTTTAGAGTTATGCTAAAATAAGAACATTAGTTGTCTCTGGGCAATGAGATTTTATCTAATTTTTTTCTTGCTACTGTTCTGTATAGTTTAACTTTTTGGCAGTGTATGTATTATGTTTATAATCAGAAAAAGATCTCAACTTTATCTTATTGATATTATTTTCACCAATTCCCCAGTTTTAGGAGCAGCAAAAAACATGACCCTACAAGTGAAACTGTTGACTACTGAACCTTCAAATTATTAATTATTGCCCTAACAATTCCCTCCTCTCTATTGGAAATATTTAATTTCTAAATTGCAATGTCTAACTTTCCCTTAATCTGTTGAACACAAGAAATCAATGTGACTGACAGAAGTGACAGGTAATGTTTCTTTTCCTTTCCCAACACTTCTAGCACAGTTCTGCTGGAAATACATACGGTATTTATTCAACAAACACTGCTTCAATTGTAGTATTACAAGGATCCTGGAGACTTTCCAGTGCAGTCCATGGTAATCTGATATCAGCTAAAGAACTAAGTTGTTGGATTATCCAAAATAATAAAATAAATTATGCTTCCCTGAGGTTTCTTCTACATCTAATTGATTAACACAAAACAAAGCTACACTATAATCTACAGAAGAGGAGGATTTTTCTGATTCGCAAATGACATGGTTTATAAAACAACAAAGCCATCAGACTGATGGGACTGTTGTTTTTCTACATTACTTAGCAATCATGAAGCATGACAATGTGAATTTTTTTGGCCTTTTATAAAAACTTCTTAGAAGAGTTGGACTTAAAGATTACCGTTCAGAATACTACCCTTCAAGACCTTTCTTCCTCATCCACTGAGAAGATACCAGCTAGAGCACTGGGAACCCACTAAGCAGACCAAGTGGAGGGCAGTGTTTTTAGGTATCCAGGTGGTGAGCAGCACATGGGAATGTTCACCTAGTAGATTTGCACCCTAATATCTTTTAACATAATAAATGCAGCTGGTTCTCCGTATCAGTGGGTCCACATCCATGGATCAAACCAACTGCAGATCAAAAATATACAGACAGAAAAAAGTTGATGGCTGCATCTGTACTGAACATATGCAGACTTGTTTTCTTGTCATTATTCCCTAAATAATACAGTATAGCAACTATTTACATAATATTTGCATTGTATTAGGTATTACAAGTAATCTGGATATGATTTAAAGTATTTGGGAGGATGTATGTAGGTTGTATGAAAATAGTATACCATCTTATATGAGGGATTTGAACATCCCTGGATTTTGGTATCCAGGGGGGTCCTGGAACCAATCTCCCACAGATACCAAGATGTCACCATACAAAAATTATGCTATCTATTCTGTATAGTTTATCCATTCTGTATAGTTTAACTTTAACTAGTATTATCTGTTATGCACCATTCATTTTTAAAACTGGATATACTGGATTATAGGATCTGCAAGCTATTAATATACTGGATTACATTGCCAATTCTTTGCCACTGACTCATCTTTCACTAGAGAACTCACTACATTGCAGAGTTTTTATATCCTTATCAGTAATGTTAAGAAAATATGTAATCCTTGAAGAGTTTTGTTTAAATTGCTAGACTGATCGCTGAATAGCATGATGTCATTTGAGGCTCTGTTGCATTTATCACTGTGCTCTTTGGTGAGGGAAGAGTTCTTCGTTTTCATCCAAAATTTTGTTTTTCTAATTTGAAAGTCGTATAGGCTGAAAAAGACATTGTAGTAAACCATAAAGGTATAAAGAAATGAAAACAACTCTTACTATACCATTCTCAAATAGGATGAGTATTTTTTACATGTCTTGTAGCCAAGTGGTTAAGAGGGCAGGCTGCTGAAATCATAGTGCCCAGGGTTCAAATCCCAGATTTGCCAGTTACTAGTTCTGTGCCCCTAAGCAAGTGGCTTTGTGATTCAGTTTCTCAAGAGAAGGGAGGAGGGAAATATTAGAGAAGAACTCTTAATGGGTGGTTATGAGAATTAAATAGGTTAATATATGTAAGTGCTTGGAACAGTGCCTGGCACATGGTCTCATGTTAACTATAGCTATTATTTCCATTTTGAATCAATACATTAAATATATGGAATATACACATATGAAATCATACTGTTTGGCATCCTGCTTTTTCACTTAACAAATTATCTTGAGCATCTTTTTTTTCCTTTTTTAAAATTTTTTCATGTAAATTAATATAGAATTGTGTAATCATTTTTAATCACTACATAGCATTAAATTGCAAAGATGTATAAAATTCTCTAACCAATCAAAGGAAACCATTGTAAAGGCTCTATTCCATAATATAATCTCATCATGAAGATCAAATTGGGTTATTAAGCAAAAAAAGTGAAAGTATAGTCTGCTACTAAATCTTTAAAGTTTTTTACTAGCTTGGTTTTTTAAAAAGACAGTTCTTTTAAAACAAAAAACTAATGTGCAATCCTTATAGTTCTCCTGATTGTTTATCCTCAGAAAATAACATCAAAGGCTCTTCAAAATCTCCTAAGTTAGTACCACTTGCTTTGGCTGATTTCATCACCTAAAAGATCTTACTTCAGATTGTTTCAGGGGAAAAACTGTCCCTCAATTAACCCTGATTGTCAGCAGTACATGAAAAATAACCATGAAACAGAGCTATTTTTAAACTGAATTTTATAAGAAGGGGACCAAACAAGACTGATCTCAGATATTTGGGGCATAAAATACAGAGACCTTTTCAGTATATATTTCTATTTCTATATAGAACTTTTTTTTTTGTCATGGGAGACTATAAAGTTTATGATCTTACAGGACTTTTTATTGCCGATGTATAGTATCTACAATGCTGATGTAGGAAAAAAAAAAATCTTCTCTGCCTTGTCACCCAAGGTTTGAGTTCATGGTCATATCAAACTTCCAGACCAACCTTCCAAGTTTTAAGGCCACCTTATTATACTCTGGGGAGGATTCATATGGCCGGGAATATCATTGCAACAATCTTAAAGACCAGTCCAAAAAACCCTCTCAGTTTCAGAAATATTTCAAATCTCTTCCACATTCCTCGAAATCACAGGTTTGTGCTAAATCTGAAAAAAAAAAAAAAAAATTATACTACTCTTTTTTCTGTATGTGAAGATAACTTTATTGATCAACCTTCAGGCCCAGTGCTTTGGACTTGACCAGGCTCATTCATATCTGTGATGGATTTCAAAGGACTTGTGTTTTCAAGGCTAGAATTTAGTTTGTGACCATGGAATAGAAAACCTTAGTTAAGGGAGATCAAATGTTAAGCTCTGGTCTTATTTTTATGCATATATACCAACCAGTGATTCTTAAACTAGCCATGATTAAGAATCCCCTGGGAAATTTTCAATGCAAATTCTCAGGTCCAACCCCAAACCTATAGAGTTGAAAACTACAGGATCAAAACCCAGGATGTATTTATAACAGTTTAACATATTTTAATATATATACTTATTATGTATATTATATATGTGTAATATATATATACATATTTCCTCAAGAAATATTAATGCAAGACAGCACAAATCCATCAATGGACTGGAGTTTGGGAGGTACTGCTCTAACTACCTGGGTTAGACAGTATATTCATTTAGACAAATATTTTTAAGAACTTATTGTGGTTAGGTCTCTGGTGATACAAAGGAAATAAAGTGTGAAATCCCTGTAAACAAGCTACTGAGCCAGCATTCCAGCATTCTCCAAAATGTTTTCCAAGAGACGTTTATAGGTATTACATTCAAAAAGGGATTACTGTCAAATAAATTTGGTAAACTCTAGATTAAGCACATTTAACACATTTCTTTACTTCAGAATTTTTCAGGGCCTTTAATATGTTGTGTCTTTTCAAGAAGGAAGTCAGACTTCTCTCTACATGGAATTCTTTTTTCACAGAGTATGTCTTAGGACAAATTTTCCAAAGAATACAGTTTTGGAAGTGTTGAACTAGATTATCAATTTCTTACGGACAATGATCAAGACTTTCTACATTTTTAAACTCCTGTAGCACCTAAACAAAGATTACTAGTACATGGAAAGTCAGTTGGTCAAATGAATTCTCACAATCTGAAAGGTAGGTTTATTATCCAAGATGTTAAGGAAATGGAGGCTGAAAAAGTATTAAAGATTGCCTGTGCCTACAGAGTAAAGCTGTCGTTTATTCCATTACTTTTTTGAATTTCATTTCCTCTTTTGGAGTGTTGGCTCATATTTATGCCCCCAGTAAAGCAATGGCTTACTTGTGAACTGCCAGTTTGTCTCTTACTAACATTTTAAAATTAGCCTTCATAGATGCTAATAATTTTACTCAGAAGAAAGCTGTGTCTGTGGAATGATGTTGGAACTGTGACAGCAGAAACACCATAGGAGCCAAGGAGCTTAGCATGCCTCAAAAGGTGAGAATGGCACACATATGCACCAATTTTTCTTATCAAAACATATCAGCGCTTGTACAGGAATACAAGAAGAATATGAGGAGAATAATCACAGCATTGGGGAAATAGCATGCTAGTCTTGTAGCTACTTCCAGCATAAGGACCTTGCTGGGCATTATCTGCCAGGCTGTGGTGCAGGAAACCATTATACAGCATGGAAAAGTGAACTTGGCAAATGAAGGATAAGAGGAAAATCAAAAGAACAGTTTCTGTCATCAGTTCTCCTCTTCCAGGACTGAAGCAAACTTATTTGATATTTTTAGTTTGCTTGATTCTAAATGACATGAAAATGCTTCCATTTCACTGGGGGAGGGCCAGCTGGAGTGAAAATCAAATGGCTGAGAACTGAGGTTTTATGTTTTATCTTTTAATATGGGAAAGAAAAGAAAAAACACTGTATCTCAGAGTGGTTAGAAACCAAATTGTTTTTTATAGTCTGCATCCTGCTTTGATGAAATGGGGGTGGTTTTCATGATGTCATCCACATGGTTTAAATAAACAGTATACTAAGGTTAACAAGCTACAATCATAACAGAACTAGTAGGGGATTATAGCTGGGCTAATTTGATCAATTACTTTCAGTTCCAGAGGTCTCTAGATGAGACAGAAGCCAGTATACACATTTTGGCAGATAAAAAATTAGTTTGGTCAACACATACCCTGATGGTAATGAACATTCTTTCAAACTTCATTTTTCATCCCCGAGAGAGTAGAATCCCACTAATGCCAGTCACTGCCACTCAAAACCAGCCAAAAAGATAACAGTATTTTAGGCGCCAGAAATTTGCATTCCATGGGGTAGGCTAGGACTAGTCTTTTGGCTGCTCCATTGTGTCTGTGTTATATTTTAAGTTTCCTCTCAGTACTTTTCTATTCAAAATTAATTGAAACTAGGAATAACTATCTAAAGTTTGTTTTTTGGGGTTATTTGTTTTGTTTGTTTTTGAGATGGAGTTTTGCTCTTGTCACCCAGGCTGGAGTGCAATGAAGCAATCTCGGCTCACTGCAACCGCCACCTCCCAGGTTCAAGTGATTCTCCTGCCTCAGCCTCCCAAGTAGCTGGGATTACAGGTGTCCGCCACGACACCTGGCTAATTTTTTGTATGTTTAGTAGAGACGGGGTTTTGCCATGCTGGGAAGGCTGGTCTCGAACTCCTGACCTTGGGTGATCTGCCCACCTTGGCCTCCCAAAGTGCTGGGATTACAGGCATGAGCCACTGCACCTGGCCAACTATCTAAAGTTTTTAGTTATTGTATGCTATGCCTTCGACAGTTGATATTTTCTTTCTTCTTTTTTTTTTTTTTTTTTTCCATAGCATGTTTGTTTGTTTATTTTAAGTTCTGGGATACATGTGAAGAACCTACAGGTTCATTACGTAGGTATACATGTGCTGTAGTGGTTTGCTGCACCTATCAGCCCGTCATCTAGGTTTTAAGCTCTACATGCATTAGGTATTTGTCTAAATGCTCTCCTTCCCCTGCCCCCAATCCCTGGACACGCCCTGGTGTCTGATATTCCACTCCCTGTGTCCATGTGTTCTCATTGTTCAGCTTCCACTTATGAGTGAGAACATGCAGTGTTTGCTTTTCTGTTCCTGTGTTAGTTTGCTGAGGATGACGGTTTCCAGCTTCATCCATGTCCTTGCAAAGGACATGAACTCATTCTTTTTAATGTCTGCATAGTACTCCATGGTGTATATGTACCACATTTTCTTTATGCAGTCTATCATTGATGGGCATTTGGGTTGGTTCCAAGTCTTTGCTATTGTAAATAGTGCTGCAGTAAACATACATGTGCATATGTCTTTATAACAGAATGACTTATAATCCTTTGGGTATATACCTACTAATGGGATTGCTGGGTCAAATGATATTTCTGGTTCTAGATCCTTGAGGAATTGCCACACTGTCTTCAACAATGGTTGAACTAATTTACACTACCACCAACAATCTCAAAGCGTTCCTGTTTCTCTACATCCTCGCCAGGATCTGTTGTTCCCAGATTTTTTAATGATCACCATTCTAACTGGCATGAGATGGCATCTCATTGTGGTTTTGATTTGCATTTCTCTAATGACCGGTGATGATGTGCTTTTTTTCGTATGTTCCTTGGCTGCATAAAAGTAAACAGTTTTTTCTTAACTTTTTTTTTTTTTTTG
>NW_012103321.1:3005164-3015299 GCF_000951045.1 Mandrillus leucophaeus | reverse complement strand
GATCTCCTGACCTCGTGATCCGCCCACCTTCGCCTCCCAAAGTGCTGGGATTACAGGCGTGAGCCACCGTGCCCGGCCATCATCCAGGTATTAACCCTAGTACCCATTAGTTATTTTTCCCGATCCTCTCCCTCCTCTCACCTTCCACCCTCTGAAAGGCTGGAGTGTGTGTTGTTCCCCCCTGTGTGTCCATGCGTTCTCATCATTTAGCTACCAGTTGTAAGTGAGAACACGTGGTGTTTGGTTTTCTGTTCCCGTGTTAGTTTGCTAAGGATAATGGCCTCCAGCTCCATCCATGTCCCTGCAAAGGACATAATCTCATTCTTTTTTATGGCTGCATAGAATTCTATGGTGTATAATGTACCACATTTTCTTTATCCAGTCTATCAGTGATGGGAATTTAGGTTGATTCCATGTCTTTTCTATTGTGAATAGTGCTACAATGAACATAGGTATGCATGTGTCTTTATAATAGAATGATTTCTATTCCTTCGGGTTTATACCCAGTAATAGGATTGCTGGGCCATATGGTATTTCTGTCTTTAGGTCTCTGAGGAATTGCCACACTGTCTTCCACAATGGCTGAATGAATTTAAACTCCCACCAACAGTGTGCAGGCATTTCTTTTTCCTCCACAACCTCACCACCATCCATTATTTTTTTACTTTCAGTAACCATCATTCTGACTGATGTTAGATAGTATCTCATTGTGGTTTTGATTTGCATTTCTCTATTGATCAGTGATGTGGAGCTTTCTTTCATATGCTTACTGGACACATGTATGTCTTCTTTAGAAAAGTGTTTGTTCTGTCCTTTGCTTACTTTTTAATGGAGTTATTTGTTTTTTTCTTGTAAATTTGTTTAAGTTCTTTATAGATGTTGGATATTAGACATTTGTCAGATGCATGGATTGCAAAGCTTTTCCCCCATTCTGTATGTTGTCTGTTTATTAAACAGTTTTATGTCCATAGAGTATATGAAGGAACTGAGCAATGAGCTTTAGATACATGACTTATCAGCTTTGTAAGATGCTGAATACAAAGAAATGATTTTTAGTATGTAAATAGAAGAAATGAATGATTAAAAAAAAAAACAGCTATTTAAATTCCACAATTGCTATTTAAAAGGCACTAGCTTGGTGGTACAGGGTACAAAATTGTGTAAGTCATGGATCTGACTTGATTGTCTCCTAGGGGAGATGCCATCCACACCATGAATTACAACACACAGCAGATATGCCACAGAAGAGTGACAAAAATTTGACTCCTCATTCCAAAGTCAAAAGATGACAAGACCTCATTTGGGGGCAGGAATCAAGAAAAAATTCTGGGATGAGCTTTCATTTGCGATGTTCAGGCCATGATATAGACATTTTTGCATAAGGAATAAATCATAGGTAGCATGAAGTGGGGAATTAGGGAATGCCCAGGGAATGCTGAAGAGGACCTTTTGGTTTGCCCAGAGAATTGTGCTCCTAAAAGGCAGAGATCAAGACAAAAAAGTAAGCTATAATCACTTTTGAAGGACTTTGGATTCCATGGGATTTTAATTTGGACAAAATAGTGTGGGGAGTTGTTGAAAGTTTTTGAGAAAAGCCTATCAGAGTAAGAAAAAATATTCCAGAAAAAATAACCATTCTCTAGCACATTTGAGAGAGCTCAGAGGTGGGGAAAATCAGAAGCTGTTATCACAGTAAGTCTAGTTGAAAGATAATGAGAGTCTACATTGGGCTGGTAGCAGTGGAAAATGAAGAAAAACACAAACGTTTTATACAAGGAGAATCTATAGGAGTCAACCACTCGTTGTGGAATAAAAAAGATTTGAGAAGTGGATTTCAACCTTGGGTGGATAAAAAATGGTGGCACCAACAATAGTAACATGAAAAATGAGAAAGTGGGACTCTTTTGGTGGGTTTGGTTAGGTATCATTGGAATTTGGGTGCTCCAATCACATCTAAAAACTTATAAAAACTTAGAAAGAGTAGTTGAGGGGAGATATACTGAGGGGTTTGAGAATCTGTTGAAGCAAAAGAGAATGTGAGTCCCCTCCAGAAAGAATTTTGGATTCTATTTAAGAAATATTTAATGAGTTCCTAATAGTGCCAGGGACTGTGCCGGGCATGGTAAGGAAAACAAATACACAAAACAGATCCCTTAAAAAGTTCAGAATCTAGTAAGTTTCTCATTCTGGTTCTATCACTTATTTGCTGTATAACCTAGGGAAATTAACATTTCGGGATTGTTCAGCTTGCTTCTATTCTGGGAATATTGCCGTGTACATGCTTAACCAGTTAGGTGGTGGCGTTAGATTTGCCAGGTGTAAAATTTTTTAGCATCATAGGGGAGCTCATGGGAAATGTTATTATGAACAGTCATAAGGGCTAGTGGAGGCAAGGAATTAGGTGATAGCCAAAATACCAGTCAGAGTGAAGGAGCACAACACATGGGAAACATTTAGAGAAGTCTCTGAGGTTAGAACCGAAGCCAAAGCCTTCCACTAGTGCGTCACTTTCCGACAGTGCAAGCCAGCAGTGGCCTTGAAGCACTCCCATGCTGAGCTTAAGCACTGGATCCAGAAGCCAGAGGAATAACATAGACATTTCTAAAAAGGAACCCTGTATAGTAGAGGACAGTAGAGAAGTGTGAAAATGGCAGACATCTTCACACTGTGCTGGTGTTTAGTTATTCAATTGATACTTATTGAGTACTTACTGTGTGCTCAGGGCTACTTTCTGAGTGTACAATAGTGAGCAAAGCAGACAGGTTCCTGCCTCAGTTCATTTGCATTGTGATAAAGGAACACCTGAGGCTAATTTATTCAAGAAGCACAGCGCCAGCATCTGCTTCCTGTGAAGACTTCAGACTGCTTCTACTCATGGTGGAAGGCAAAGGGGAACCCATGTATCGTATGATGAGAGAGGGAGCAAGAGGGAGGAGAGAAGGTGTCAGGCTCTTTTTTAACAATCAAATCTCCTGGTAACTAATAGACTGAGAAGACACTCATTACCATGAGGACAGCACAAAGCTTTTCATGAAAGATCAGCCTCCATGACTCAAACACCTCCCACTAGGGCTCACCTTCAACACTGGAGCTCAAAATTTCAACATGAGATTTGGAGGCAACAAACATTCAAACTATATTGGTCCCTAATATCACGAAGTTTGTAGGCTAGTGAGGAAGACAGCTATTAATCAAATTTTTACTTGACTGTAATAGGTGCTATAAAAAAGAAGGATACGGTTCAAGGAGAACCTCTAAAAGGAGGGCTTTCATTTAGATTGAAGTATCCAAAGAGCTGTTCCAAGTGAATTATGTTTGAGCAAACAGGGGATGGAGTTGGCCTTCAACAAAGTCCTTTATTGAAGTGAGAGATGAGGAGTGGACTGCCAGACAGATCTTTCCCTATTCCTGGTCACTAGAGCATCCAATTATAGAATCCTGAAGGAATAAAATATCAAAAGGTCCAAAAACACCAAAGGTGAACCCAGTGACCCAAATACAGAGAGAACAGGAAATTATTCAAAGTCTAGTCATGCTTATTACAGAGGCTCTAGCGCATAGTGGTAAAAACCCGAGTCTGGTATCAAACCAAAACTGAAGTCTGGCATTAAAAGCTGTGTGATGTAGACAAATTAGTAACTCTCTGTAAGCCTCAGTTTCCCCCTCTGTAAGGTAGAAATAATAAGAGTCACATACCCCTGTGACTGTTAAGAGAATTAAATAATTCATAAAACTTGTAGTACAATTTCTTACACTACCCTTCTATAAATGTTAGGTGTTATCATCATCTTGGATAAGGATTTTTTACTGAGATATACAGTGATCCAAATATCATAAAATTCACCCATTTAAAATGTGCAGTTTGGTGCATTCAGTACATTCACAAAGTTGTACAACCATCACTATCTAATTCCAGAACATTTTTATCAGCTCAAAAATAAGCCTCATACCCATTAGTCACTCCCTTTCCCCTTCCCCTCCAGCCCCTGGCAATCGCTAACCTACTTTCTGTCTCTATGGATTTGTCTATTTCAGACATGTCATATAAGTGGAATCATATAATATATGGCCTTTTGTGTCTACGGAGCATAATGCTTTCAAGGTTCATTCCTGTCGTATCAAGTATTCATACTTCTTTCCTTTTTATGGCTGAATGATATTCCATTGTATAGATATAATGTATACATTATTAGTATAGAAGTTTTTGTGTGAACATATGTTTCCAATTCTCTTGGGTATACATCCAGAAGTGGGACTGCAGGATCGAATGGTAACTCTGTTTAACTTTAGGGGGAAATGCCATACTGTTTCCCAAAGCTGTTGCATCATTTTACATTCCCACAAGCAAAGCATGAGTATCCCAATTTTTCAACATCCTTACCAACACTTGTCATTGTCTGTCTTTTTTATTCACCATCCTGGTGAGTGTGTGAAGTGGTATCTTGTTGTGGGTTTGATTTGCATTTCCCTAGTGACTAATGATATTTATTGAGCATCTTTTTCATGTGCTTATTGGCCACTTATGTATCTTCTTAGAAGAAATGTCTATTCACATCTTTGCCCGTTGTTTAATTGGGTTATTTGTTCTTTTATTGTTGAGTTGGATACGGCTGTTATTTTAAAACTTTTGGATACACTAAGGAAACTGCATTTCCAGCGAGAGACACACCACGCAGGACTGAAAATGGTTAGTCTAAGGGGATTCATGACAGATTTGGGAAACCATGATGAACAGAATTTCCAGCCAGAGAATTTCCACTCAGACCCATCATCAACAGGAATGATTCCAACATGAAGGTGAACCACCACAGGATCCAGTTAGTCCCAGTTTCACTCTGTCATCCAAGCTGGAGTGCAGTGGCATGGTCTCCACTCACTGCAGCCTCAACCTCCCAGCTTCAAGTGATCTTCCCACCTCAGCCTCCCGAGTAGCTGGGACTACAGCAACATGGAGAAGGCATCAAAAACGTACTTCGTTCATCCACCAACAGTATGAAGAGCTAGAAGCTCTGTTTAGCCAGACTGTGTTCCCAGATGGAAACCTTCAGGAGAAACTAGCTTTGAAACTCAACCTACTGGAGTCAACAGTAAAGGCTTGGTTCAGGAACTGGCAATTCAGATTGAAGCAGCAGCAATCAGCAAAGCAAGCAAACCAGATCCTTCCATTCAAGAAGAATGTGCCCACCTTCCCCTGAACACCCCCCAGTCTTTATGCTTTTTCTCCTGTGGTTTCAGATTTCTACAGCTCCCTTCCACCTCAGCCCTTAGACCCTTCCAACTGGGCCTGGAACTCTACCTTCACTGAAAGTCCCACAAGTGACTTTCAAATGCAAGATACTCAATGGGAGAGGCTGGTGGCCCCAGTTCCTGCTTTGTACTCCGATGCCTATGACATATCCCAAGTCATAGAACTGTACAATCTTTCTGATGAGAATGAGATATCCAGCTCTTCTTTCCACTGTCTGTATCAGTATCTCTCACCCACAAGGTACTAGGTAGGAGGACAGGATTTCTCTCTCAGCACTTTGCTGGTCCAGCTGTAGGCCTATCTCCCACACAAACCTGGCCCAGTATGACAAACCAAAGCTTTGAAGCCTACAGTCTAACAGACAGCCTGGAATTCCAGAAAACCTCCAATACGGTAGACTTTGAATTTCTCTGACCAGAGTACTAATAAATATGGACCATTTTAAAAAGAGGTCGTCTTGCCTCTTGTACATAACTATTGTTTCCTTTGTCTCGTTTTAACCCAAACATCTGGGTCTGTGTCTCTGATTTCCATGGAAATGTTGTGAAAAGAGATTTCCAAGTAGAGCTGGGCACTACGCAATCAGCCCCACAATTCTCCCTGAGAAGGCTTCCTAGTCCCTTACATGGCCAATGAGACTCCAAAATTCCCCTCCCAAAACTATCCTGGAGTTTCTAAAAGTAGGACAGTGGTTTTGGGGGTTATCCACTTTATTTTTTTAAAACTAGGACTCACTCTGTCACCCAGGCTGGAATGCAGTGGCACAATCATGGCTCACCAAAGCCTTGACCTCCTGGGCTCAGGTGATCCTCCCACCTCAGCCTCCTGAGTAGCTAGGACTACAAGTGCCCGCCACCACACTCGGCTAATTTTTTGTTTGTTTTTTGTTTTTTGAGACAGAGTCTCGCACTGTCACCCAGGCTGGAGTGCAGTGGCAGAATCTTGGCTCACTGCAACCTCCACCTCCCGAGGTTCAGGCGGTTCTCCTGCCTCAGCCCCCTTAGTGGCTGGGATTACAGGTGCATGCCACCATGCCCGGATAATTTTTGTGTTTTTGGTGGAGACAGGGTTTCACCATGTTGCCCAGGCTGGTCTCGAACTCCTGACCTCCAATGATTCGCCCACTTTGACCTCCCATGGTGTGGGATTGCAGGCATGAGCCACCGAGCCCAGCCAATTTCTGTATTTTTCGTGGAGGCAAAGTTTTGCATGTTGCCCAGGCTGGTCTCGAACTCCCGGACTTAACGTCATCCACCTGCCTCAGCCTCCCAAAGTGCTAGGAATACAGGAGTGAGCCATCGCACCCAGCTGGGTTATCCAGTTCAAAAGAATTTTTTTTTCAAGGTAACCAGAGAAGCCATCATCCACTTTTCTCTCTGTATCATTCTGATTTTAGTATATGTGTTGCGGAAGTGAGTATACACTATCATCCACTTTTAATGAGAGAAAGTTATAAACTTACCTTTTGTTTCCAATTTTTAGGGTTTTTTTTGTTTGTTTGTTTTTTGTTTTTTGTTTTGTTTTGTTTTTGTTTTATTTTTTGGAGACAGCACTCTGCTTCCAGGCTGGAGTGCAGTGGCACCATCTTGGCTCACTGCAGCCTCTGCCTCCTCGGCTCAAACAATCCTCCCACTTCAGCCTTCTGAGTGTCTGGGACTACAAATGCGTGCCACCATGCCTGGCTAATTTTTGTATTTTTAGTGGAGAAGTGGTTTCGCCATGTTGCCCAGGCTGAATTTGGGGTTTTTTTAAAGGGGACTTTCAGTCCAAATTTGAGGGGAAATTACTATCACCACTAGTTTTAATATAGTATAATGAAAAAATTTATATATAGTACAATGGTCCAGACATAATAAGAGGTGTAAAAACTAGCACAGGAAGAAATAAAAACAGATTTTTGAAGGTGAGATGATAAACTCGCAAAATTAACAAAATAAATAGTCAAACTTTTAGAATGACATTTTAGCACATTTTCCAGCCACGTGATCATTCTACGAAATTAATATCATTTCTGAACACCAGTAATAAAGAAACATAAGGTAAGTACCTCTCAATAAAAAATGTAAAAGTACCTAGGAATTCACAAAGAAAATTAATACCTCTGTGGAGAAAACTTCAAAAACTTAAAAAAAGACATAGAAAATGTTTTGAATAGGCCGGGCACAGTGGCTTATGCCTGTGGTCCTGGCACTTTGGGAGGTCAAGGCGGGTGGATCATGGGGTCAGGAGATCAAGACCATCCTGGCCAGCATGGTGAAGCCTCGTCTCTACTAAAAGTACCAAATAAATTGGCTGGGCGTGGTGACGCATGCCTGTGGTCCCAGCTGCTTGGGAGGCTAAGGCAGGAGAATCGCAAGGATTGAAATCACGCAGTGTGTTCTCCAAACACGATGGAATGAAATTAAAAATCAATAGTGGAAGAAAATTTGGGAAATTCACAAATATGTGGATATTAAACAATACATTCCTAAATAACCAATGGTTAAATGGGAAATCACAGTCTGAGCAACATGGCAAAACTCTGTCTCTGCAGAAAATGGAAAATTGGCTGGACATGGCAGCCAGAGCCCATGCTCCCAGCTACTCAGGAGGCTGAGGTGAGAGGATCCATACCCCAAGCCACAGAGGTCGAGGCTGCAGTGAGCAGTGACTGTGCCACTGCACTCCAGGTTGAGCAACACAGTGATACCATCTCAATAAATAAATAAATAGAAGAAATCGTAAGTAAAATTGGAAAACACTTTTAACTGAAAAAAAAAAAAAAACAAAAACAGAAGCACAACAAACCAAAACATGGGATGAAGCTAAATGAATGCTAAGAATGAAATTTATAGCTTCAAATACTTACATATATATTTTTTAAAGGTCTCAGATCAGTAAGTTTTATACAGGAAGGAAGCTGGCATAGTTTTACTAATATTTGTCAAATTAAACTTTAAGGCAAAACTTTTTTATTGAGATGGAGCCTTGCTCTGTCGCCCAGGCTGGAGTGCAGTAGTGCGATCTCGGCTCACTGCAACCTTTGCCTCCAGAGTTCAAACGATTCTGCTGCCTTAGCCTCCCAAGTGGCTGGGACTACAGGTGTATGCCACCATGCCAGGCTAGTTTTTGTATTTTTAGTAGAGATGGGGTTTTGCCATGTTGTTCAGGCTGGCCTCAAACTCCTGAGCTCAAGTGATCCTCCCACCTCAGCCTCCCAAAGGGCTGAGATTGCAGGTGTGAGCCACCTCGCCTGGCCAAAACAGTTTTTTAGAAATAAAGTATATTAGACAACAACAAAAGGAACAATTAACCTGAAATATATAACTCCGAACTTGTATATACTTAACATATACTCAAAATATATGAGGCAAATTTTAACAGAAATTAAAGTTCTTAAGAAAACTTCACCAATACATAGTCATAATGTGGCATATTCATACAACACTCTCAATAATTGATAATAACAGTCCAAAGAAAGCAGAAAGAAGGAAAGCCTAGAGTAGAAATAAATGAAATAGAGAATAGAAAAGCAATAGAGAAAAAAATTATGAAATCAAAAGCTGGTTCTTTGAAAAGCTCAACAAAATGGCAAACATTTAGCTAGATTGACCAACCCCCAAAAAGACTCAAATTACTAGAATCAGAAACAAAAGTCAAGATTTTATTACCAACCTTATAGAAATAAAAATTTTTAGAAAGAAATAATATGAAGAATTGAACACCAACAAATTAGATAAATGAAATGGACAAATTCCTAGGAAGACACGGAATATCTCATCTGACTCCACAAGAAATAGATGCTGTGAATAGAGCTTGCTATGGTATGAATGCGTCCCCCACAGCTCACGCATTGGAAACTTAATCCCCCAAGCAACAGCGCAGAGAGATGGGGCCTTTAAGAGGTACTAGGCAGAACCCCCATGAATGGATTAATGCCATTGTTGTGGGAGTGGGTTAGTTATCTCAGAAGTGGGTTCCTGATAAAAGGATGGGTTCGGCCCTCTTCTTCTCCAAATCTTTATTCCCACCCCCACCGGTCTCTCTCTCTCTCTCTCTCTCTCTCTCTCTCTCTCTCTCTCTCTCTCCCCCCTCCTCCTCTCCCTTCCTTCTGCCATGAGAGGATGAAACATGAAGGCCCTGGCCAGATATGGCCCCTCCATCTTCCATTTGAGGCTGGAAGACTTCCCAGCCTTCAGAACTGTAAGAAATAAACCTCTCTTCTTTAAAAAAAAAAAATTGTTCACTTCCACTGATCCTAGAAAAAATCAGCTCTCCAAGAAGGAGTAGATCATTGTTACTTGCTATCTGCCTTAGTAAATAGCAGATGCCTCAGAATTAGGGGGCATGGAGGTTCTTTCATGGCTAGAAAGAGCACTACAGATATGGTCTCCCTACTCTCATCTCTCCTTCTCCAAAGACTCGTTCTCTTCCTTCCTCGTGTTGGAAACTCTATCTAGCCCCCTCTTTCTCACCTCTGGGCACTCATGTGTCAGTCTCATGGTGCCATCTTGAGACATTTACCTATATAGGTAGAATCCCGAGGAACAGGAAACTAGAGACAGTGGGAAGGAGCATGCCAGAGGTGTTTGGCCCACGACCTTTTACAAATACAGAGCCTGGCAGATGGCAACAAAAAGTACAAACACCTTCCCTTCTCTGATCTCTTATCTCAACGCTAAACCTTGTCATTACTGAGGCTGGCAGAGAGGCACCATGAGGGGGGAGATCCCAGAACTAGTGATGGAAAGCGAGTTCTTACCCTGTCAGAAACTCTGTGGCCTTTAAGCAAGTTACTTTTCTTCTCCAAACTCGGTTTTCTCCCCTTGCGAAGTAAGGGTAATAACACGTGCTCTGCCTGTCTTGCAAGATTTTTATGAAGATAAAATGTGCTAAGGTATGTGAAAG
>NW_012103321.1:3000983-3004014 GCF_000951045.1 Mandrillus leucophaeus | reverse complement strand
GTTAAATATGTACTTTATATGATAAATATGCAAATATATGATTTTAAATAGTTTTCAGCAGTAAGGGTGGATATTTGTTGTAGAAACAATAAAATCAATTCAAACTAAGTTCTATAAATATACTTAGTGTCACACTCACCCTACACACACTACACTAACTCCTGCATATTGGACCTCTTACATCTTTTATAGTCTTGATTTTGCTCTTTTTATTTTATCTTTATCATCTTGCCAATTAGAAACTTGCTGTTTTTAAATTATCCACTTGGGTACGTGTACACCATGGAATACTATGCAGCCATAAAAAGGAACAAGATCATGTCCTTTCCAGGGACATGGATGGAGCTGGAAGCCATTATCCTCAGCAAATGAATGCGTGAACAGAAAACCAAACACCGCCTGTTCTCACTGTAAGTGGGAGCTGAACAATGAGAACACATGGACACATGGGGGAAACAACACACACTGCAGCCTGTTGGGGGTGGGGGAGGGAGAGCATCAGAAAGAATAGCTAATGGATGCTGGACTTAATACCCAGGTGATTTGGAGGTTCTGGTAGCGATCCACCATGGCACATGCTTACCTATGTAACAAAACTGCATGTACTGCACATGTACCCTGGAACTTAACATTTGAAGAGGGGGAAAAAGGAAACAGCACACTGAAAAATCTTTTAAAAATTAAAAAAATAAGTTATCCACTTGATTCAGCCTTTAAAAGAGAGGAAATGAACTTACTTTCATAAAGTAAAAGTGAAAATATTTATTGCTTCCAAATCACCAGTTTAAAATAAAAACAGGCAGTGGGAATTTTTTTTAATTGAATGCTTTGTTCTATTTATTTTACCTGTTTCATGTTCAGTGCTGGATGCAGCATAGATTCTAACATTCCAAGTTATAAGTGAACAATGAGTGTAGAACTGAACCTCTAGTGAGCTACCTAATTCTTTTCCCAGAAGGTTAGACTACTAGTTTGCCCAGCAAGCCCTAAAGAAGATTTTTCCGAAATCTTTCCAATTCAATACTTTCTTTGTATCAACTGTAGTTTCTTATTTCCATTCCAGATGGAAAATTAAGTTTGAAAGACTGTCCAGAGTATTCTTTCTCAAAGTGTGATATGCTATGTTGTTTGATGAATGTCAGGAGCATATTAAACTTAATCACACAGTAATGCATTTACTGTGGAAGCAGTTGAATCATTCAAATAGTTCCAACAAACCAATTGCCTCTGTGAATAAGAACTGGTTCTATCAGCACTTCAAACAGGCCTAGACCTAATTGGCATACAAAAATGCAGGTGACTCATGACTAATTATCAATAGGTAGGAAACATTTTCACAGATGGGTTTCACTCTACTAAAACATGCACTTTGGGACACACACACACACACACACACCCCCCTTAAGGATTTGAATCAGGGATAAATCCATTCTAAAATTTTCCAGTTTAATGACCCTTCCAGATATATTTAGGTGTAGAAAGAAAAGTCTAATGCTAAATTTTGCATGTACATAGCCTTCCCAAATACATTTTAGTAAAATAAAATTGACACTAATGAAAGAACAGATTTCAAATGTAGTAATTGGAGATAGAAAAAATAAGACATAAATTATCTTAAGAAAATAGTTAAGTTACCTATGTCTTCTCTACAATTTGGTTTACTCTTCATTTGGGGAGGTGGGAGAGTGTGTTACCTGTCTCTTATACACATCTAGATGTGTATAAGAGACAGGTTTTCTCCCCTTGCGAAGTAAGGGTAATAACACGTGCTCTGCCTGTCTTGCAAGATTTTTATGAAGATAAAATGTGCTAAGGTATGTGAAAGAGCCTTGTAAAATGCCATATAAATGAAAGTACTATTACCCAGGAGTAAGAACTCAACTTGTGTATAGCATCACAGCTGTAGTTGAATAAGTTCCAGGATATTAAATATCTTTATACATCACTTCTGGGTAACTTGTGCAATATATAGTTTATATATGGAGTATAATTTTTCACTTGGGGTATTGTTTTACTGTGTGAGTCCTAGTTATTTACAGAGGTTTTATTTGAAAATGAGCTAACACGTTCAAATTCCCCACATTCAATTTATTCACACATAGACATGTTAAATAAGAACTTCTTATTTTTCTGCTCTGATATTTCATCAAACTAAAGTAAATGTTTAATATTATATATTTTAAGTATTTCAATATCTGGACTAGAATTGTTGTATAATTTATTCTGAGCACTTATATAGTGCCAAGTAGTATGTTAAACATTATGTCATATAATCCTTACCACATCCAAATGAGAGTGTAATCATTCCCACCATTTCTGAGAGGGGAAAACTGAGACTAAACAAAATCACATCACCACCTGGTAAGAGACTAAGCTAGGATTGGAAATATAGTGTGCTTGACCCCAGATCTCACCTCTTAAACTCCAATGTTCGTAATATGCCAAGGAGAAAAAGAACACTGAAGAACTGGAGGGTGATTCTTCTGTGTGCATTTGGACTATTTATTTCCACATTTCATTATAGGATTACCTTGGGCAGAACCCACAAAAGAAAACAAACCAAAACAATTGGAGAAGACAATTAATATATGAACAGGGTTGATTCCCATATGAGATTTAGTTAAGAAATACAAAGAATTTACTGAGAGTAAGAATTGTTAAACAAAGATAAATTATTAAAGGAAGTTACAATATCTACTTTTCTGAAGGGTGCTAAGCAGAGTAAATCTCATCTTTTACAACCTCTGCTACATTCAATTAGGAAACTAGAGTCAAAGCAGTGAATAACAGTTAAATTATAGCCAACATTAGCATAGTATAGCATATGAATGTTTATAAATAAAAAAATAAGATACTAAGGAGAAAAAAGAGAAAGCTAAAAATCCTGTAAATGCCAATAATGTTACTAAGAAAAAAAGAACAAAAAAGTCACTTTAAAAGTTACTAAAATTAAAAATAACTGAGGTTACCCAATATTTTTTATACCTCTAGATACAGCCTCCCAAAGTGCTGGGATTACAGGCTTGAGCCA
>NW_012103321.1:2966558-2999643 GCF_000951045.1 Mandrillus leucophaeus | reverse complement strand
TGCCTCTGTGAATAAGAACTGGTTCTATCAGCACTTCAAACAGGCCTAGACCTAATTGGCATACAAAAATGCAGGTGACTCATGACTAATTATCAATAGGTAGGAAACATTTTCACAGATGGGTTTCACTCTACTAAAACATGCACTTTGGGACACACACACACACACACACCCCCCTTAAGGATTTGAATCAGGGATAAATCCATTCTAAAATTTTCCAGTTTAATGACCCTTCCAGATATATTTAGGTGTAGAAAGAAAAGTCTAATGCTAAATTTTGCATGTACATAGCCTTCCCAAATACATTTTAGTAAAATAAAATTGACACTAATGAAAGAACAGATTTCAAATGTAGTAATTGGAGATAGAAAAAATAAGACATAAATTATCTTAAGAAAATAGTTAAGTTACCTATGTCTTCTCTACAATTTGGTTTACTCTTCATTTGGGGAGGTGGGAGAGTGTGTTACATCGAAAGTGTTCATTAAGCACATGTTCTCACATGAACTCCTAAAACAAGAATTTAAGTGCCTTTCAGTGGGAAAATATTATTTTCGTTGCTCATTTCCCTTCCCTATCCAAGACATACCTCATAGGTATTATAGTTCCTGGTTTCCAATTTGCTTGTTTGAGACAAATGATGCCAGAATTCAGAAAATCATTTGGGGCCACTCAAAACATTTATAAAAAGAGCTTATAGTTAACAAAACAAACTTTGTCATCACAAACTTTAATCAGAATAAATGAAACAACAAATGTCTTTGAGCAAACTGGAAGACAGATAGACTTAGAAAACTTGGCTTTACTGCTTAATAACTTTGCTTTGATGCTTCATGAGGGAATGGGAAGAGAACTGGGCTAGAAATCAGATGACCTAGATTTTTGTCCTGGCTTCACTGCCTATTGGCTCAGTAGACTTGAGAAATCATTTATTCTTTCCAAGCCTCTGTTTCTTCATCTGTTAAAAGAGAAAATAATAGAGACAATGGTACCTATTCTGCTTTCTTCTCAATGAATGACACTTCAGAACCAGTAAACACTCCCAAATCCTAAATCTCTTCTCCCAGTGCCCTTTACCACTGGCTCTAAATAAAGCCTGGATCTCAGGTAAGAACACTTCACTCAGACTAGTGCTCCTCCAATCTTATTTAAAAAAAAAAAAAAAAAAAATCCTGAGGCTGGTGGTGTTTGGCTCATTAATTCTCTACTTCTATCTTTGCTATTCTCATCAACCTCCCTTGTCATTCTTCCTCCATCACCAAAGCCTTGGTTCTGGTTCGCCACCTGGTTCTGCAATGCAAGTCTTCCTGTCATCCTGATGACTTTAGCTGTAATGTTCAAGAATTCATTCAACATGTTGAATCAGGGCTGCTCTGTCTATAGAGTAGCCATTCGTTTATTCCTTTACTTTCTTAATAAAGTTACTTTCACTTTGAAAAAAAAAAAGTGTTGAATCAGGAACAAGAAAAGGGTGCCCATTCTCACCACTTCCATTCAACATAGTACTAGGCATAGTAGTGTAGTCCTAGCCAGAGCAATTAGGCAAGAAAAAGAGAGAAAAGCCATCCAAAATTGGAAAGGAAAAAGTTAAGTTGTCTCTGCTTACAGATGACATAATCTAATGTATAGAAAACCCCAAAGATTTCATAAAAACGGTTAGAACTAATAAATAAATTCGGTACAGTTACAGGATGTGAAATCCACATTCAAAACTCGGTAGCCTTTTTATACACTAGCAATGAACCATCCAAAAAAGAAATCAAGAAAACAATCCCATTTACAATAGCATCCCCAAAATAAAATAGGAATAAATTTAACCAAGGAGGTGAAAGATCTATACATTGAAAACTACAAAACTTCAATGAAAGAAATTGAAGAAGGCACCTCAATGAATAGATATCCCATGTTCATAGACTGAAAGAGTTAATATTGTTAGAATATCCATACCACCCAAAGCAATCTACAAATTTAATGCAATCCCTATCAAAAGTCCAATGGCATTTTTCACAGTAATAAAATTCATATGGAATCACAAATTTATTTTCACAGTCTAGAAATCTGCCCAGGTCACATCATTTCTTAAGTATCCCCATGTTATTTCCAATTCTACATGTTTGAAATTCAACTCATGATCCTCTCCAACCAAAACTAGGCACTCGACAGTATTCCTTTTTTTTCTTTCTTTCTTTTTTTTTTTTTTAAATAAGAGACAGGGTCCAGCTCTTCCACCCAGGCTGGAGTGCAGTGATATTATTATAGCTTACTTTAGCCTCAAACATCTGGGCTCAACGGATCCTCCCATCTCAGCCTCCCTGGTATCTGGGACCAAAGGCACATGCCACCACACCTGGCTAATTTCTTTGTAGAGACAGGGTTTTGCTATGTTGCCTAGGCTGGTTTCAAACTCCTGGCCTCAAGAAATCCTCTCACCTTGGCCTCCCAAAGTGCTGAGATTACAGGCATGAGCCACCACACCTGGCCCCAGTATTTCTTTCTTTTTTTTTTTTTTTAAATTAAAAAATAAGTACCATCTTTCTGTTTGTCCTGCCTGAATTGGTTTTCTTTTCTCTTTCACTAAATTAACTCACCCTTCCTTCAAATCTCAATTCAAACATCTCTTCTTTAAAGAAACTTCCTGAACCAGCCTGATACTCATCACATTAAAACTGTATTTATTTGTATGATCATTTGATTAATGCCCATCTCTCCCATTATAATCTAAGTTACATGGAAACAAAGATCGTATCTGATTTGCTAAGCATGATATCCCCAGTACTTAGCACTGTTCCTGGTATATAGTATGTACACAATAAACCCATTGAATGTATGGTTATAAGATAATTTAGTGTTTATGTGGCAGATTTTGCTTCCTTTGTCTCAGAAGTAATCATTCTAAATGTTTTTAATTAACCTAAATCACTCTAAAGACTTAGATAAGGCCAGGCGCGGTGGCTCACACCTGTAATCTCAGCACTTTCGGAGGCTGAGGCGGGTGGATCACCTGAGGTCCTGACCAGGCTGACCAACATGGAGAAACCTCATCTCTACTAAAAATACAAAATTAGCTGGGCGTGGTGGCATATGCCTGTAATCCCAGCTACTTTGAAGGCTGAGGCAGGAGAATCACTTGAACCTGGGAGGCAGAGGTTGTGGTAAGCTGAGATTGCGCCATTGCACTCCAGCCTGGGCAACAAGAGCGAAACTCCGTCTCAAAAACAAAAAAAGACTTAGATAAGACCTACATGTTCATTCCTGAAAACAGAAAGTTGTTGAAAATAGACTGATTACATATGGATCACAGCCTTAACATGAGGCCAACTTCAACTTCACAAGGAAAAGAAGTAGTAATTAGTTAAGTACAAGAAGGTAGTGAGGCCAGGTGCAGTGGCTCACGTCTGTAATTCCAGCATTTTTGGAGGCCGAGGCTCGCAGATCACTTGAGGTCAGGAGTTTGAGATCAGCCTGGCCAACATGGTGAAACCCAATCTCTACTAAAAATACAAAAAAATGGCTGGGCACCACTGTGCATGCCTGTAATCCTAGCTACTTAGGAGGCTGAGGCAAGAGAATCACTTGAACCTGGGAGGCAGAGGTTGCAGTGAGCCGAGATCATGCCACTGCACCCCAGTCTGTGCAACAGAGTGAGACTCTGTCTAAAAAAAAAAAAAAAAAAAGGTAGAGAAGTGAAACAAGAGCAGAGCATACAGCCATGCTGATATTCCACGTTGCCACAGAAACATTGTCCAAAAAGAAAAGTTATGTTCACACAAAACCTCAAAGCTTGGTTGTCACTAGCTATGTCTTGCTTCAAAACTAAACTCTCTGGGCCGTATCTAGTCAAGGCTCTCAACTAAGAAGAGATTACAGCATCACACTTGCATCTTTCCCCTCTCACCCTGAAAATGCTCTTGTATATTTTATATACTAAAGAGATCACAAGGCATATGAGAAAACACAGGATGCAAACGGGGTAAAATGCTTAAATTTAGAAGGGGAAATCATGATTTGCCATTTACTTATTTCTGCAATATTTCAAAATATGAACCACAAGGTGTATGCCACTACTGTTAAAAATTGCAATACCTCTCCAGGCACAGCTACATTTTTCTAAACAAAACAAAAAAAAAATGCAATACTTGCTTGCTATTATAAAAATAATCTAACTTTATGGATTTAGATAGAAACTAGATGTGGGACAGGACCACGAACCTGAAGAAAGATTTGTTTAGTCTGCATAAGTAACAAGTCAGAAATCTTTCTAACACTGACAGGTAATCAGTATGTCACAGCTTTCCCCCATGAGGGGAGACAAAACTTAATGATCATTGACTCTACCTGAAAACAGCCAAAATCACATCAACAGATGGGTGACTGTCAATTAGCCATTTGTTAACCAGTGTGGATTTCTTGGCAGCTCTCCCACAACCTCAACAAAATGAAGAGAGGAAGTCATGAGCAAAAACGAAGGGGTGAGTTCTCCTGAATCCCATTTTCAATTTTTTATAATATTTTATATTCTTGATAGAAAAACAATTGGGTGGGAAAATAATAACATGAGAAAACAAGGATCTTGTCCAACATAAGTTAGGGCCCTTTCTCTAAGATTTTTATGGGTTTCAGAAAAGTTGTCTTTCTGGTTTTAGATCTGCTAATATCAGAAATATCAAAAGAAGAGACTACATCCCTAAGTAACTCTATCCAGTAATTAAACTTAAAAACATACTATTAGTTTATAGTAAAGCTTATTCAGTGTTTTTCTTCTGATAGCATTAATTTTCACTCCAGTTTCTTCATTAGAACATTAACAGATGTTAATGGTCAAGGGCAAATCCAAAGATTTAAAATAGACAAAAACTATCTTCAAGACAAACATTCTTCATCTTTTTTTTTTTTTTTTTTTTGAGACTGAGTCTCGCTCTGTCGCCCAGGCTGGAGTGCTGTGGCCGGATCTCAGCTCACTGCAAGCTCCGCCTCCCGGGTTCCCGCCATTCTCCTGCCTCAGCCTCCCGAGTAGCTGGGACTACAGGCGCCCGCCACCTCGCCCGGCTAGTTTTTTGTATTTTTTAGTAGAGACGGAGTTTCACCATGTTAGCCAGGATGGTCTCGATCTCCTGACCTCGTGATCCGCCCGTCTCGGCCTCCCAAAGTGCTGGGATTACAGGCTTGAGCCACCGCGCCCGGCCACATTCTTCATCTTTAGGCTAAAATGTATGAGAATCACCAAGATGCTTGTTAAAAATGCAGATTCCAGGACATGTCTTCTATTTCGTAAAACTAAAGTATGGTTGAGGAATATGAATTTTAATTAATACTCCAGAAGATTCATCTGCTAAGGCCACTTTAAGAAAAATTGTCACAGTAGAAAAGAAATTGATTATTCTTATTATTAAAATATGTAAGATTAAGAAAAGGAAAATCTGAGCTTTTAAAAATTCAAGATACAATATTTCAATATCCTCTGTTTTCTCCTATAACCGATTACCAAGACATGACCATCTATATAGATTCTAGATCAAGTGTTTCTCAGGCTTTAATTTTTATAATTGTCCCCTGGGGATCTTGTTAAAAATGTTGATTCTGATTCAATAGGTCTGGAATGGGGCCCGTGGTTCTACGGTGCTAATAAGCTCCCAGGTGATGCTGATGCTGTTGGGCTTCAGATTATGTGTTGGGTACCATGGTTCTAGACTTTGATACTCAAACTTCAGCACACATCAGAACCGCCTGAAGTACTGGTTAAAACATGAAGTGCTATCTCCACCCAAGTTTCTGATTCACCTGGCCACGGAGGCAGAGATTGGACAAATGTAGATGCAAGTCAAGAAACACTGGCAGCCACTAGAACCTTGAAGAGGGGGGGGAAAAAAAGTAAAAGAAAAAAAAACAAACAAACCTCCCCAGAGGGAGTCCAGCCCTCCCAACACCTTGAGTCTAGGGTAATGCCTGAGAACTGGCATTTCTAACAAGTCCACAAGTGGTACTGATACTGCTAGTTCCCAAACGACACTTTGTAAATTCCTGTTCTAGGCCATATTCTTGGGGAAGTCCTATCATTAAATATGTATATATATATATCTTTCAGAACCCAGGTTTTCTCTCTTCTCAAACTCATTGGGATATACTGGCAGATGGCAAAACCTTAATATCACCACAAATCATAGAGAAGTTCACAATCTCTATCTTCTATTATTTCCTCTTCTTTGGTCTTCTTGGGAACAGAAAAAACATGAAAGGTAAAGAACGATGCAAGTTTTCAATTTAAAACAGATGGATAAGGACTCATTTGGGGTATAGACAAGCAGAGGTCATGTACCTGGAATTTATATTTCATTTTGCTTTAATACAAAGCCTCGAAATGACGTGTCACTTTCCTCTAAAATATGTAACCTAGTGAGAGGTAGCCATTGTCAGATAGATCTCTCTCTAGGGAGATGCTCATAGAATAGGGAATGGTGAATGTGGGCTGATAAGCTCTTCCCACTTCCTTCATGAGACCCTAATTAGCCCTTTTGGCCAGAAAGTTATTTCTGCAATGGTGCATCCCAGGATCTGAACAGAGTTCACACTAGTCACTTCTATGACACAACTGAGCAGTGCATGGAATGGTACAAACATGCTAGGGGCTTCCCCAAAGAATTTGAAATTCCGACATTTTCCATTCCTATGAGTTAGAGAACTAAGGGTCAAAGGACAAAATATATTTTGTCCTATAGGGTTAACCCATAAGACATTATCAATGTTTACTTTGGCTTGAATGCATTCACGTAGTCAGTACATATTTCTGACCCCGTTATGTGTCAAGCACAGGTGTAGGCACTGGAGAGAAGGCAGTGAACAAAAGTAACAAGATCTCGGCATACATGGAGCTTATACTGAAGGTGGGCTGGGAAACTGTAAACAAATAAGTGAACAAGCCTATTTCAAAGAGTAGTAAGTGATGTGGAGAAAATAAATAAGAGTGAGATGATAAAGGAACAGCTGTTTCTTTAGATTAGATAGTAAGAAGTTTCTCCGAAAAGATAATCAGTGAGCTAAGATGTGAAAGATAAGAAAATGCCAACTGTGAGGCTGGGCACGATGGCTCAGGCCTGTGATCCCAGCACTTTGGGAGACCACCGTAGGCAGATCACTTGAGGTCAGCAGTTTGAGACCACCCTGGCCAACCTGAGGAAACCCCACCTCTACTAAAAATACAAAAATTAGCCAGGCATGGTGGTACACACCTGTAATCTTAGCTACTCAGGAGGCTGAGGTGGGAGAATCACCTGAACCCAGGAGGCTGAGATTGCAGTGAGCCGAGATCAAGCCACTACATACCAGCCTGGGCGACAGAGTGAGACTTCTCCGTCTCAAAAAAAAATAAATAAATAAATAAAAGGAAGAAAGAAAAAAGAAAGAAAAGAAAAGTAAAGAAAGAAAATGCCCACTGTAGTGTTCATCAAATGACTTAGCCACAGTCACTTATTATTTTCGTGTATGGTTAGGGCATAGGAGGCAATTTTTTGATAAAGGAGGAGCAGGGAGAAATTAGGAGTCTAAAGAATTGGGTGCTGCTTGGGAAACAGGACTGGACATGTTAGAGCTGCCACAGAGGCCTTGGGTTGCCAGAAACTGCAGGAGGGCAATCATTTTTCTGGCCACATTCTGAGCCACACTTCTCAACTATTTTTAAAATTCATGCACTAGAAATAGTCAGGCCCCGGCTGGGCGTGGTGGCTCATGCCTGTAATCCTAGCACTTTGGGAGGCCGAGTTGGGCAGATTGACTGAAGTCAGGAGTTTGAGACCAGCCTAGGCAACATGGTGCTATCCCGTCTCTACTAAAATACAAAAAATCAGCTGGGCATGGTGGTGGGTACCTGCAATCCCAGCTACTCAGGAGACTGAGGCATGAGAATTGCTTGAACCTAGGAGGCGGAGGTTGCAGTCAGCTGCGATTGTGCCACTGCACTCCAGCCTGGGCTAAGAAAGCGAAACTCTGTCTCAAAAAAAAAAAAAAAAGAAAGAAAAAAAAAGAAAGAAAAAAGAAATAGGCCCCAATCTGGTGATTCTAACCCCAGCTAAGTCATTGCAGTGGTGAAATAATTATTCTCAGCTTTGAGCAGCTCTGAGGCTCAGCCCCACCGGTACACAATTCAAAGACTTGGCAGTTGTTCTCAATCTTCTCATTTCTGAAGCAACAAAGAGTATCCCCGAACTTTTGTCAGTCTGGACAACATGGTCAAAGGTTACTGAGGACCCTTGCTAGGAGGATCCATGCCTAAGGTTGTTCAAGGAATTCAAAGGAACAGTATATAGTATCTCAAGCCCTCAGCCAACCACACCCAGCCTCCAATTTCTCCCACCTCCACATCCCTCCTCCCCAATTTCTTTCTATTATGCATTTCAATAGATTCCACATTAAAGGCAAGTAGAGTTTCTTAGTCATTCAAAAACAATACCTTACTTGACTCCTATATTGCTTATTAGTTTGCCAATCCTAAAGTTTGTATTTATAGTCAAAGGCTATGGTGCACAATGTTCTGAAAGGCTTCCATTCATAAGTGGAGGGTACACAAGGGTTATGGGTGATGCTTGTGAGTCCCAGGGCTGTCCTTAGTTAAATGTATGAAAGGAGGACATTTTGATAAGGTCCTCGTCTTTCTGCCTTCCTCTATAATTCTTTCTTCACCCATGGGCTTCCCAGAGCTCTCTTCTGGGGAACCCACAACCGTATTTGTCCTCTATACACTATTCCCACTCTGAAATTTTTTTCATTATTCTTTCTGCATCACAGTTTACCATTCTCTTTCCCATTCTTTCAAATTCCCATTTAATAACTGGTTAATCTGAAAATCTAATTCTAGAACAGTGCTATTCAACATGTTGTCCCCCTCCCAGCAGCATCAGTATAAGGTGGGAATTCGTAACAATGCAAATTCTCTGCCTGTAACTGACCTAATGAATTGGGAAGTGGGGGCTCATAGTCAGGGCCTTTATATGCTCTTCAGGTGTCAGGTGATTCTTGGGCACACTAAAGATGATGACTGTCACTTTAACGTGTCGTGTATTTGCTTTTTAAAGGGGTCTTTTAAGTCTTTTTCTCAAAACATGACAGTGTGAAAATTGCAGGAATCTCTGTGTAGGAATAGGGTGTTCCATTGTGTATTGCAAAGCATATTGTTAAATTCACAGTGGCTACCGGGAATGACGGCAGGGAAGCTAGTTCCAGACAAAGACCTCTGAATGTACATCCAGAAGCCATCAGAACATCCCACTTGAAATGAGATGACAGGTAGATTAGAATACTGTGGCGCTCAGCTACAGCCCCAGTGATCAGAAGACAGAGAAAAAGAGCTCCTAAAACATCCTCCCTCGGGATGTTAATGGCCCACCTCTAATCACACGTCATTTATTGAATGTGAAAGGAGGTCTGATATGGGCAAGGTGCGATGACCTGGCAATTTATTTTACTTCTTGGTGTCACAGACTTGTTTCTGTGGGCTCAGCAGGTCAAAGAGCTTAAAATGTTATCTAGAATAAGACAAACATGAAATTTTCCTCTGGCTTTATTCCATTTTTTTACTTAATGATTAATTAAGAGACATTCCTTTACTTAAAAAATTTGAGATGAGGTTGTACCAACCCTTAAGGTAATTCATAAAATCTAGTGCCTGCACAATTAAGCTTGCTTGGGAACCCATGGGCCAAAATTTTCAGCTGAGGAGGAATTTTTCCTAAAACTTATGCATCCCCCAAATCTTTCCTGGGCAGTAACGTCCTCCTGGGCTTAAATTTGCCATCAGGACTCAGCCTTCCCTGTAAAACCTGTTAGAGTGATGTGTCTTCTGGCTGGCAGCGTTTGAAAGTCAAGCAAACAAGCCTTCCAGGGCTCACATTGAGTTAAGAAAACATTTTCTGCATGACATTTAGGGCCAAATTAGGGACCAAAGTCCTCATTCTTTTACTCAAGACTAAGTTTATGTCTCCGCAGGCAATGTGAAATGGAGTGTGGAGAAATGATCTCATGAAATAAATTAATTTAGACAGGATGCCTGGTTTGTTAGTACCCCACGGAGTGTATGTGTAAGTGTGTGTGTGCATGTGCATGTGTGTTTAACAGCAGGTTAGGGAAACAGTAACACTAAAGAGATTAATGGAAATCGCTCTGCACCAGCAGTAGAATCGAGCTTTTCCTCTGGGCCCTACCACTTACCAATCATGTGAGCTTAGGCATAACTCCCTACGTCTCTGTTTCCTCGTCTGTTAGATGATCTTGTAAGACCCGTTCAGCTACCACCCAAGGTCATTATAAGCAGAAGGATAATTAACAAAAGTAGTCTGTATTGATATATCAAAGTTCAATATTACTGCCACTAAGTGTCCCTTCTAATATTTGCACCAGGTTCTGTAGAGACACATGGTCATTATTCTTGGGTACACACTGACACACCACAGCTTTGACCTTTCAATCTCTCCCACCAGGACCTTCGAGCCACACATTTACCAGCACTAGATGAACTCACTATCTCTATAATGATCCCAACTATAGCTGCCTCCAGAACAAGATATCAGAATAGGAAATTGAATCTGAGCTTCTCCCATGGAAGGCCAGGGCATTAATCATGGTGAGCACACTGGGGGTTTTTCATCTGAGCTGACTGGTTGGGTTCATAAAATCTCTTTCATTTTTCATCAGGAGATTCCAAGTTTTATATATTTATTATCCCTCTCATTATTTCACAGCCAGCAGCATATTTTACTTGTAGCAGTGCCTAACTTGAAATAATTTTGGAAACCACAATGCTTATGAGGCATGGCTTACTGGGGCACCAGCAAGCAAACCTTGCTCTTTATTAACAGACTGGGTGAAAGATTGCTTACATTTGCACCCTGATGTGCGCTGCCATTTCAGCTTTTTCCCCCTAACAACAACTACTGAACATGGGGATAATTTAACCTGGGTTTCCCCACCACCCCCCATCTCTACCTTGTCAGTTTCAAGGAAGCTGGTATAAACATAATTTATGTAACTCCCCCTCTTCATACTGTAAGGCATTGACCATTGAGTGGCAACAGCAATAACAGTTATTTTCATGGCAAATGTGTTTCAGTGAAATATAGTACATGGTTGCCTCCACCTCTTTCAAGCCACAGTCTACCCTTAAGAAATTAGTGTCCATGGGTGGCTGTCAATATAGATCAACGTAAGGGGAAAAATATGTTCACTGAGAAGTTCTTTGGCCTGTGACTGTAACACACAAGGAACACGGTGATTACAGATGGATTTTTGGCTCTTTAAATGTTTCCATTCTTTTCCTACACTGCCTCCTCTGTGAGTTCATTTGGCTCATATCTGACTTACTTGACCATTAAAAAAGTGAGTTTAGGTCATTCAATTTGTTTAATAAAATACAACTAGACTCTCTACCTTTAGAAGTAAAATGTTTATATATCTCATTTAGCATTGTTGTTTATAAATTTAATGAGATGATTGAATTAACACATTTCTCTAATAGGGAAGATATGGGTTATTCTTCTGAGTTCCCATTCAGGCAACAAGAGGAAAATACATGGGTACAGAGAGATGGGAGAAGGAGAAGGAGAGAGAGACACTATTAGAAGAGAAAGAGGAGGAAGATATGGACAAGGAAGAAGGTAAGAGTCCTGCTTTTCCACTTTGGAATCCAGGACTGTAAGAGTCTTGCAGCGAGGGGCATTTAGTGTTTCATGAATCATATCCCCGCATAACTCCTGTGCCTCAGAAGGACCCTGACAATCAGCCAGACCATCTCCTTTCTTTAGGTCCCCTCAAAAATTCATGACAACACACTGTTTCAAAACCTCAGGAAAAGGCAATCCTGCAATGTTCTTATTTTGGGCCCACAACTTGGTTGTTGAGCCATTTTACTCCAGCACCTAGCACAATGTCCTGAACAACTGAAGAATCGTCTTGGAGTGATGAATAAATGAATGCAGAATGTTTCTTTCGGTCTGATCTAAGTAGTTTAGGGGCAGTATGATGTGGTGGTTATGAGCCCCAACTCTGAAACCAAATGTGGTCTCAAATCTCAGTTCTGCCACTTCTTTGACCCTGTACTTTGTTGCACCTCAGTTACCTTATTTGTAAAATGGGAATATTAGGATTGTTGTAAAGTTTGTTGTTGTTGTTGTTGCTTTGTTTTGTTTTGTTTTGTTTTTTGAGACGGAGTTTTGCTCTTGTTTCCCAGGCTGGGGTGCAATGGTGCGATCTCGACTCACCACAACCTCTGTCCCTGTTGTTCAAGTGATTCTCCTGCCTCAGCCTCCCGAGTAACTGGGATTACAGGCATGCACCACCATGCCTGGCTAATTTTGTATTATTAGTAGAGACAGGGTTTCTCCATGTTGGTCAGGTTGGTCTTGAACTCCTGATCTCGGGTGATCTGCCCGCCACGGCCTCCCAAAGTGCTGGGATTACAGGTGTGAGCCACCGCACCCGACTGGATTGTGGTAAAGATTAATTAAGTACAATATTCTTAGTATAGTGCATAACATATAGTAAATGCTATTGTGATTGCAGGGACACTGGGTTGCATAGCTCTAAGGAACATTAGTCACAGGAAAACTTATGTGAATGCCCCACGCTAGAGTTATGCAGGGTACAACCTGCGAGCTCAAATAATAGCACTGGTATTTTGCTATCATTATTATTACACCCTGCTTAGGCCCATTTTTTCTTTTTCCTTTTTGTCCCAATATCCACAACTTATGTAGAAAAACACGAATATGTGTTGTCTGAAGTGCAAAATAAGAGAGAATTTTTATGCATGAGAAAACCGAAGCATTTTCTATACTGTGTCTTCTTAGACATTTTCCTTAACCAAGACAAGCACAAGGAAAAGTCAGAGAATGAGAGTGTATTCATTCAAGTAGCTGACCACGCACTTGGTCCAGGACCAAATCAGTCTCTTGAGGTAAAGAGCCCGCATTTGTCAGCCTGAACACTATTCTGTGATATCCTGGAGCAAATGCGCAGTGTAGAGAGAGGTACAAAAATGGCTGCCCAGAAGTGTGTCTGGTGGAATGTCCAGATTCCATCTCCAGAAACCGAGAACCTCTAATTACATAAACCAAAGAAGAGAAACCAGGCACAGTGCCATTCCCTTCTGTTGGAGCATGGAGTTTTCCTCGTCAGAAATGCATAAGGATTACTGTCTTGAAACCATAGAGGAATCAGCTCCCATCCCCATGAGTTCTAGCTGCTTCTTTTCTCTCAATCCTTACCTCAGTGTCCTTGCACGGCTTATGAGGACAGCTTCACACACACACACACACACACACACACACACACACAGAGGAACCAAGTTAACTTTACAAACTCAAATGACTTCTTCTCATACAGAATTTCTGCCTCCAAGAAAGAAGCCTTTAGAACTCATTTGACAGAAATCCTCTCAGAAGCGGAGGTTGTTTTTCATGTTTACCACAAAGTAATCAAATAGCTGCTCACAAAATTCCAGTGAGGAAAGATGTACTACCAACCAGACGAAGGATTCTGTTCCCTTTTTTTTTTTTTTTTGAAACAGGGTCTCACTCTGTCACCCAGGTTAGAATGCAATGGTGCGATCTCAGCTCACTGCAGCCTTGACCTCCCGGGCTCAAGTGATCCTCTGGCCTCAGCCTCCCAAATAGCTGGGACTACAGACACGCACCATCATGCCAGCTAATTGTTATATTATTTGTAGAGACGGGGTTTTTCCATGTTGCCCAGGCTGGTCTCAAAATCTTGAGCTCAAGGGATCTGTGCACCTCAGCCTCCCAGAAATGCTGGGATTACAGCCATGAGCCACCACGCCTGGCCTAGAACTCATTTTTTAACTTCCATTCCTAGATCTTTAAAGAAAATAATTGGCCTTCCTGTTAAAATTATTATACAAAGATGGCTGGATAGATAAGGATTATAATCCCTAGGACCTGCAAAGAAAAAATGGAGAACAGGAACAGTTTCTTTCATCCCCTACCACATTACCATCCTTTGCCCCCTCCCCATTGAAATAATTGCTGCACTTTGGCTGGGCACAGTGGCTCACACCTGTAATCCCAGCACTTTGGGAGGCTGAGGCAAGTGGATCACCTGAGGTCAGGAATTCAAGACCAGCCTGGCCAACATGGCGAAACCCTGCCTCTATTAAAAATACAAAAATTAGCTGGGCATGGTAGGGGCGCCTGCAATTCTAGCTACTCATGAGGCTGAGGCAGGAGAATCACTTGAACCCCAGGGGCAGAGGTTACAGTGAGCCAAGATTTCGCCACTTCACTCCAGCCTGGGAGAAAGAGCAAGACTTGAGATACCATCTCAAAAAAAAAGAAAGAAAGAAATATTTGCTGCACTTTAAGCACAGAGTTAAAACCAAACACTAAGTATTGAATTGATCTCAGGTTGCCACTGCCTTACCTAAAGTCAAAAAAATAAGAAAAAGAAGTGCTGGGCACGGTGGCTCATGCCTGTAACCCCAGCACTTTGGGAGGCCGAGGCAGGAGGATTACTTGAGATCAGAAGTTCGAAACCAGCCTGGCCAACATGGTGAAACCCTGACTCTACTAAAAATAAAAAAATTAGCCAGGCATGGTGGCAAGTGCCTGTAATCCCAGCTACCCAGGAGGCTGAGGCAAGAGAATCACTTGAACCCAGGAGGCAGAGATTGCAGTGAGCCGAGATCGTGCCACTGCACTCCAGCCTGGGTGACAGAGTGAAACTGTATAGTGAAACTGTATCTCAGATAAATAAATAAATAAATAAATAAATAAATAAATAAATAAATAAATCAGAAAAAGAAGGAAGTAGAGGAAGAAGGAAGGGAGGGGAGGAGGAAGAGAAAAAAGGGGAAGTAAGACATTCAGTATACATGGATTACTTTCTGTAGCAAATAATAGAAAATACCACAAAAAATCAGCTTTTCAGGGTGGATGTACCAAGATCCACTAGAAATTTCTTCTTTTTTTTTTTTGTAACAGAGTCTCGTTCTGTTGCCCAGGTTGGAGCCACCAAGTCCAACCTCACCAGAAACTTTCTGTCTCCCTACTCTGCATCCTTGGCATACCTTCATGAACAGGGTCCTGCAGTGGCTGGCGCACCTCCAGAAATCACATCCATGTTCCAGGCAAAAAATGAGGCAATTAGGCCTAAAGACTTGTCCTTGAAGGGCTTTGTCTTTTTGTTGGTGAAAGGAAGCCAGTCTCAGTAGACTTCTCTCTATATCTCATTGGCAGAACTCTATAAAATGATCAGATCTCATGAGACTTATTCACTGCCTCGAAAACAGTATGGGGAAACTGCTCTTATGATTCAATTATCTCCCACCGAATCCCTCTCACAACATGTGGGAATTATGGGAGCCACAATTTAAGATGAGATGTGGGTGGGGACACAGCCAAACTATATCATTAAGGAACTTAGAATTGGCTGGTGTCAAAGCTACACAGAAGAACGCAAAACCATTTAGGATGCTGCTCACATCCTAAGACTTCACAGTTGTAAAGAGACATACAACAATTCATTGCAGAATTCCTCGTCATCGTAAAAAATAAAAGCAGCCTAAATGTCTACCAAAATTAGAATGAAAAATAAATTTTGTAATAGCTGTATCACAAAGTACCAAGCAACAGGTTAAAATAATTAAGTTTATTATATGTACTAACAGGGAAAACTCCTCAAGACATATTATTAAGTGAAAAACAAGCTATAGAATAACAGCCATTTCATACGAGTTATATTAAAGATATCTCAAAATACTCTATATTTTATCAGGAATTATATATGTACAGACAATGATCTGGGAGGATGTACACTAAGCAGATAGTAGTATAAACATCATCTAGGAAGGAGACCTAGTTTCTAGGTGCTAGTCAAAAAGGATTGTATCTATATTGCCAGAGTTTTAATTTTTTCTTTAAGAATGTATTCATTTACTGCTTGTATGATCAAAAATTAACTGTAAATATTTTAATACCTTTAAAGTAAAATATAAAGTACATTGACATACTAGTTGAATTTTTATACCTATAATGAACAACAATATTAAATAAGTGACTATTAAAAGAGTTATACAATATTCTTAAATTATCCTAAAATACGGTTTCATAAAAATTACTACCATAGGTTTCACTTTCATATTTTATTAATTTATTAATGTTTTCTAAAAGAATATTTTAGAATATATTAAGTAGAATATATTACAAATATTTAGGTATTTAGAAGTACCTAAAATGTCTCTGACCACAGGAAAGCATTAGTACTGTGGTCACATTTTTGTAGTAGCATGAAATAAGTAGGGCATTTCTAGCTTTAAGAAATAGCAATGGGGACAGGCACCGTGGCTCATGCCTGTAATCCCAGCACTTTGGGATGCTGATGCAGGTGGATCATGAGGTCAAGAATTTGAGAACAGCCCGGCCAACATGGTGAAACCCCACCTCTACTAAGAATATAAAAATTAGCCAGGCGCAGTGGCATGTGCCTGTAATCCCAGCTACTCGGGAGGCTGAGGCAGGAGAATTGCTTGAACCTGGAAGGCAGAAGTTGCGATGAGCCGAGATTGTGCTACTGCACTCCAGCCTGGCAACAAAGCGAGACTGTCTCAAAAAAAAAAAAGAAAAGAAAAGAAAAGAAAAGAAATAGCAATGAACACAAGAAAATGACACAATATGCAACTCAGTGTGAGTCATGAAATTTTACTTAGTTTACACAGGTCCTTATGTTGTGGCAAAAATATATTAAAATAAGGTTTTAATGGAACATTTCAAAGCTATTTGATTTCTTTTCTTTTTATAATCAAGAGCACAACTGCAAGTCCCTTTTTCCCCTATAACAAAAATATTTCTGACTCAAAAATTCTGTGAAAATTTCTGCTCACTCTGTACCATTTCTTAAATATGAGTTTTACCTACACTGTTTTCTGTATGAGATGATCTTGATTTCAGCCTAAAGGAGGTTTATTTAAAATACTGAGACAGTAATTTCCATGAATTACCTGTCACTATGGGGAACATGGAGATGGGAGACTAGATCAAGCCTGTTGAGATTCAAACTTGTTCTTCCAGGAAAATCAGATCTGAACTTGACAATTATACACATGAATAGATGGGAGCAGCCAAAAGTCATTTCTATTTAATGCAGAAGGCGTTAGAAAACTTATGAAGTAAATTTGCCTCCTTAATTATGTTTGTTTACACTGACTCTGAAATGAGTGTGGTTTGCATTCCTGAGCATATATGGATTGATTTCAGAGAAGGTGCTCAGAAGTGAGACAGGGATACACATGGTTTTAATAATGACTATGGATATCCTACAAAGTACGTAATCCACATAAGGATAATAAAAGACCTTTTAGTTCACTCAGTTATCTAGTTAGACAAATATAAACTCTAGCCAGGCTTCCTTTGTCTGCTTAGCACACTTCTCAGGGCTCCCCTTCCAGGTCAGTGAGTTTAGGCTCCAGGAATACACACTCATTGTTATCCCAGGTAAAAACATCTTTTATAATCAATGAATCATCAAACACAGTGAAGACCACTCGCGTTGTTGATATTTTTCTGCGGGATGTTCTTAACACAAGCCCCAGGAAGACAGGCAAGTGAGAGTTCAGTCCGCGTGAGTTAAGGACAATGATGAATTCTCAGAACCAAACATTCCAGCCATCTTGTCCCTCCTGGCTTCATTTTGGTCCTTTCTCCCTCTGCTTCCATCCATCACTGAAGTATTTCCCACAAGGAGCCAGGTCAATTCCAGCTCTCCTAGGACATGACACAATGGTATCTTAAGGGAATGGTCTTCTCCTAAAGATTTTTTAAAGCTAAAAAAGAACATAACTAAACACATCAAGACATATTTTCCTTTCAACTTTAACTCAACTTCAGATTATTCACCAAGGCTCAAACTCAAATCAAGTTATATGTGGTTAGAGTTGGAAAAGAACCTGACAATCATCTAGTTCAAAACACTCATTTTCAGGTGGGGAATGGAGTCCAGAGAGAACACGCGATTTACCTAAGTGCGCTCTGTGAGTTGATGGCCCAGTTTAGACTAGAATCTTGGTCACCTTGAGCCAAGGCCTCAAGAATTTCATGGACACCCTGATAAAAATAAAATAAAATTAGGAAGTTAAACCTTCTTCAGCAAATATTATATATTTCAATATAAACCCTAAGACAATTAGTTTGAGAACTATGTCTGTTTGGAATTTTTCTTTAGTTCAACTCTTTGCCCACCTCTCATATCCCTTTAGTGAAGGTATTTGTGAATGATAATATTTCAAACTTTCTTTCCTAATCATAAACATCTATTTATCTGGATAACCTAGTGTCTTATTTTTACATTATATTTGGATTGAGTGTGTGAATACTTGCAAAAGTAATATTTCTTGGACTATTTTTTGGGCCTCTTTAGATGTCCTGCTGTGTGAACTATTTGAACTAGAATATGATCATAAGTAATGGGACTCTTTCCACTGATAATACGGTTTCCATTAGAGCACAGTCTCCAGTTAAAGTTGAAAACTTTATTAGTTGAGTTACTATTGAATGATAAAAAATACTTTGCATTTACACAAAGAAAAACATATTGGAGTCCGGTTAGTTTGACAAAAGTGTAATATTTGCAGAGAGAGCCAAGGATTATCCACGCAAAAGGCCAAGTTAAATAAGACACAATTAGATCTTATTTGGCCTCCTACCTCTCAGGATTCATAAACTCACATTTTTGCAAACGTGGGGGAATAAATTTCATCCTAATTGTATCTTATTTCTCTTGGCCCATCTACATTACTCACACTCTTCTGACAGGAGCTTTCAGCAAATATCACATTTTCCTGCGTCTTGCTGACCTTTTTTTCAAACTGGCTTTTCCCTTTCCTTATTAAATGTTTTTGAACAGATATCATATTTTATTTTGTTTAGAAAGGTAAAATAAAGGGTGAGAATGTATTCATCTACATGGCCGTGAGAAGAAAATAGACATCAACAACAGAATTTTTAGAAAAACATACTCCCAACCAGTTCTGAAGATTTAGACTTTGCCACTAAGAATGTACACGGCTACTAAACCTATGCTGTCCCACTCTGCAGTGTGCTATCAAAGGAGGTTGAAAAAATTCAGAGAAAGGAATCAAAACCATCAAGACTTTTCTTTACACAATGAAAAAATTTAGACCAAAGGTTTAAAGTTCAAAGGTGCTATATTAGTCCGTTTTCACACTGCTATAAAAAACTGCCAGAGACTGGGTAATTTATAAAGGAAAGAGGCTTAATCGACTCACAGTTCAGCATGGCTGGGAAGGCCTGAGGAAACTTATAATCATGGCAGAAGGCAAAGGGGAAGCAAGCACCTTCCTCACAAGGTGGCAGGAAAGAGAATGAATGCAGAAGGAACTAACTACCAAACAGTTATAAAAAACATCGGATCTCATGAGAACTCACTATCATGAGAACAGCAAGGGGGAAACTGCTCCCATGATTCAGTTACCTCCACCTGTTTCCCCTTGACACGTGGGAATTGTGGGGATTATAGGGATTATAATTCAGGATGAGATTTTGGATGGGGACACAGCCAAATCACATCAGGTGCTGAATGTCAACTGACCCGAAGTGATATAACACATTACTACACTTCGAGAGGACTTGAAGTTGCCAGGACTCCCCTCTAGGATGCCTTACGCTCCTAGCCATTGTCTCCACATCAGTCCCCAGCTCTGCTGCCTCTTATCTACTTTTTCTGTTCTCAAGTTGCCGAGACGCTCATGAGAAAGACACAAAGTGTGTTGATGGGGCCTACTGCAGGCTCATTCACTCTGCTGTTGTGTAGGAGACACTCCTGGGCTTTGGCGAAACGCAGGCTCTCATCTCCAGGCTCTTACAAGCTGCCCCTGGCCATCTCATCCATCCTCACAGCCTCAAGTGTCTTCTCTTGGTGCCTTATGCCACAGCTGCCTGTACTGAGCTGGAAAGTCCCCTGAGTATCATAACCTCTAAATCTGAGTATAAGTTCCACTACTTACCAGCTGATTAACCATGAGCAAATTATTAAATTCTCTGCTTGTCACTTTCCTCCTCAGTTAAATCAGGGTAATAATCTTTATTATGCAAGGCTAATAGGAAACAATTATATATAGTACACATAGTATAGTGTCTAGGACATCATACAGTAAGAAGAAGAAAAACTTCAACATGACTTGGCCAATTTTTCCCCTGCTTTCTGTTTGACTCCTTAATGCATTTCTCACAGCAGCTACTCCAGAGCTAGGTGTGGTGGCACGCACCGATAGTCCCAGCTCTCCAGAAGGCTGAGACCAGAGGATCACATAAGCCCAGGAGTTCAAATCCAGCCTGGGCAACATAGTGACACACCTTTTCTAGAAATAAAAATATTATTAAAAAATTTTAAAGAAGCTACTGCAGAAAGCTTTCATAGCCTTAAGATTCTCAGTTTTCTCACTCTCAACCCATTTGATCAGTACACATTGAGATCAGCCATCTCATGCGTGGTTCCTAGCCTCCTCCTTCTGCTGTCCTGACACCCTCCTCAAAGCCCAGAGCTGCCCAGCACCTTCACTCGGATGTGTCCTTGTAGCTGTCTCAGAGGGAGAGGCATCTTTACACCGTACCCAGGCTTCCTTCCTTCCTTCCTTGGTCTTATCTCACACCTGATGTTTCTATCATATCTTATTTTCTTTATCTCTTGTATGTTAGTAAGTTAATGAATATTTATTAATGTAGGTTTTCTTCCCACTCCACCAGTTCCTTCTCCACTCTACAGTTCTTCAAGTATTCTTATTCTAAAATACATCTCTGGGTTCTTCTCTCCTCTTGAGCTAGTACTCTGATCTTTTGCCACCAGGTCCCCACACACTGCAGCAACAGGTAGGGATCGGGAATCAGGCTTCCCCTTCCCTTTACCAGCTGTGTGTCCTTGGACAAATCACTGAACCTGTCTGTGCCTCAGCTTTTTCATCTGTAACACAGGCGGGAGGGAATAGGTTTGTTTTTATGACTAAATGAGTTAATTCATCCAAGCAGCTAAAACCTAAAATGCTTACTTAGTTCATAATAAGTGCTCAATAAATGTGGGTCTCCTCGCCCATTGCTTATACCCCCCGCCTTCTTGCCACTCCTCCTCCATCCCCAGAGGCTGGAGATTTATTTCTTAAGGATGCTAATGGCTTCATGATCTCAAAATGGAACATCATTTCCCACTTTCCCTCTCATTCTTCTTAACCTTCTTAACCTTTGTGCAGCTTTGACAAAGCTAACATCCCTCTTACTGGAACATCCATTGTCTTGGGACAAGGAAGGAAATAATTGATACGTTTTTCCTATGACCCTCTCCTACCCAGGCCATGAGACTTGACACTAGCACTGCTCCAAGGGGGCAAGAGGGAAGTTTCAGGAAGGAACTAGGAACAGACACTAATTTGGGTCTTTTAGTCAAAAGTCTTTTTTTTTCTTTTTTTTTTGAAACAGAGTCTCGCTCTGTCACCCAGGCTGGAGTGCAGTGGTGTGATCTCTACTCACTGCAAACTCTGCCTCCTGAGTTCACGCCATTCTCCTGCCTCAGCCTCCCCGGTAGCTGGGACTATAGGCGCCCACCACCACGCCCGGCTAATTTTTTGTATTTTTAGTAGAGATGGGGTTTCACTGTGTTAGCCACACAGTGATCTGCCTGCCACACAGTGATCCGCCTGCCTTGGCCTCCCAAAGTGCTGGGATTACAGGTGTGAGCCACCACGCCAAGCTTAGTCAAAAGTCTTCGTAGAAAGTTTGTGTGATTCTTCACCCCTTGCCTCAATTTGGTCCTCAGAATTGAAGAAGGAAGGAAATCCAGAGGGAAATGCAAGACAGTTAAGTATGGGAGCCCTTTGGAAGGAGATATGGAACATGTTCCCCACCTACACCCATCAAGGCTGAATCTACAAAGAGCAGTAAACTGGAAATAAAGCCATCACAGGATGACACAGGCCTCCAACAAAAATTTTTATGGCCCCAGAGTGTCACAGTAAAGCAACAGGAAGTTTCCCAGGCTCCTCATTCCCCTTTCCCCAGAGGGATAAGGAAATACTGAGAGTAAGGCCAGAAAATCCCCAGGGGTCTCATGGGCATGCTGAAAGGACTCCCCTGTGGAGGGCAGCGTAGACTATGGGATTAGAAACCATCTGGGATCACAAATATCTCAGAGGATGCTAGGGAGGAGAGAAGCCAGCTACCAAAACCCATGACCATGGTGCCAGTGTGAAACCCTACCAGGCCAGCCCCACATCTCTTCCAATGACCCACAAACTACATGCCACACAGAAGAAAAAATGACAGGCAAAACAAAGCCCCACCTAGACTGTCAGCTCCCTGAGGACACAGACCATCCTACTGTTCTTTGTCTAGCTTAGTGCTTTACAGATACAGATAAATAAATTTCAGCTGAATTCATTGATTACCTTGTTTCCTTTTCTGTCAGCCTGAAATGGCACAAAAATCATCCCCCCCATCTTTTTTTCCTTGTCTCTTCTTAAATAATGTATTTAAAAGCAATACTGGTTCTGAATAGATGAGGAAAGGCTATGAGAGAACAAATTTAAGCATCAGAACAGGACAGCTAGAAACTGACTCTGGAATCTTCAATAAATAAGTAGCTTGAACCACTAGAGGGAGTGTGTACAGAAATGGATGAAATAGGATACAAATTGTGCTATAATATTAATTGAGAACCATAAATCTATGACCAGGCAAGATTCTCTTTAAAAAAAAAAAAAGTAAATACTTTCAAAAGATAGGCTGTATGGAATATGTCATATCAAGCTATTTCTCACCAAACAAAAGCAAAATTTAAACACTAGTTTATGCTGTGAACTTTTAAAAATATTAAATATAGGCATTTGTAGTTCTGTGCCATTCAGTCCTAAATGGCAACTTAGTACGTGCTAACCAAGTCAACAGCTCAATCTTACTGTTGTATTTTAGAACTTTTCAATAAAAAGCCATACATTAAATGTATGGCATTCCTCATTTCAAAATTTCAGGAGAAACTTCAGTGAGTCATCATTTTACACTTGAAGAAAAACAGACCCAGAGTAGTTCATCAAATTATCCAAGGTCTTATATCTAGCTAGCAGATGAACTTATATCAAAAACTTTAGGCCTATACGGATAGAAAAGCGTTTTAACAATCCAGAAAAGGAGTCACTCGGCAGATTCCCTTTGTAAGACTCCTGCCTTTGTTGTGTTTGTTCTTGAGAAGAATACTCATTCTTTAGTGTTTTTTCAGATCAAAATGGCTCCACACCAACCTGGCCAGGGTTCTCAAGGTTACAGAAATTTTGATTCATTTACACAGCTATTTCCCCAGGTATACATGAGCTCCCAGGAGGGCCGAGAAGGTCAGATTCTAGGGTCTACCACCATCCCCCTTTGTTTTCTTCTTAATTCTGGCCCCAGGCATTGCTTCTGTCAATTTTAAGCATCTGGTCATTTTACTCCACTGGCTTTGTTACCTTTCCTTACAACTGTGCTTTGGTCTGAGCTACCTCAGTCTATCCCAACAGATTTCCCTAACTTGAGTTTCAGGAAAAAAAAGTTGGGCCCTTGATACCTTCCCTGTCAGAGAAGCTCTGGAATTCTTAGGCAAAGCAGTACACTCTCTCTACATGCTCTGCATTGTGGAATTGTCAGGATGAAGAGACATCCTAAGAGAGAAAAAAATGTGTGGTTACAAACTTTGGGTAGAGCAATGTAAATATCTTGCCTTACTTATAATAAAAAAGGAAGATTACCCAAATGATTCTGACCTTATGACAAAATTACTTCATATTGACTTGCTTTCTCCACTTACAACATAGCAGTGCCAGATACAGTATTAAAAGTCTCAGCTCCCCAGCTGCCCACTGTATGTCGATATAGGATGAACCTAATTTTACGTACCATGATACATACAGAAAAATTCAGGAATAAAAACATCAATATTAATAGATAATAACTGCTCTATTTAGACAGTTGGGCAAGTATTTTCCTCCTAAATAATTGGTACACTTATGTATCTGTTAAAAAAGGGTTTTGGCTGCAAGTAATAAATACTCAATAAGGCTGGCTTAAACAAAGAGTGGTTTATTTTTCTCATATAACAAGCAGTTCTTCCAGAGGTTGTTCTGGGCTTGGTTCAGTGGCTCAGGGATATTATCAAGAATGGAGACTCTTTATCTTTCTTCTATTATCCTTAATACATTAGCTTTTCATCCTTAGGCTTTCCTAGAGGCCCCAAATACCTCACCCTGTATCTCATTGCCAGAACAGTGTCACATGACCACCAGTATCTGCAAGCAAAGGGGAATGGAATTACTATCATTATCTTAGATCCAGGACAAGGGCAAATGGTTAGGATGATTTTGTTGTATACAATCTGTGTATGTCGTTCCACCTCAAACAGTTGCTATGCACCTCTTGGAGCTGCCCTGATCAAACAATGGCTCTGTAAGTGAGGGGAAAGGAAAGAATAACTATTGGATAGTCAATTAACAGCACTGGCCATAACTTTCTTCTATAATTTACCCTTTTCATGTTCCGTCATAGAGGTTCAATATGATTTTTAAATATGCCTACTAATATGTCATTGATTTCTGTCTCTGATGAGTACAGAAAGTCATCAGTCCCTAAGAAAGACTCAAATCCTTTTTTAAAATGTGTGTGAGCATCTTTCCCCAGAAAAGCAGACTTTTCCTTCCTACTCATTTCTCTATATATTTCTGAAAGTATGCAATTTCAGTGGTCGTCATTTAGTTATATTTGCAATTTTTTTCAATTTTCCTGAACATTAAATCAACCACCTACTCTTTTCTGTGACAGAATCAATGTGTGGATTCTCTCATTAACTTTGAGATGCCCTTCCCTGCTACACATAAAATTTTGTGGGTACTAAACCAATGAGCCTTTTCCATTCTCCATGATAAAATTTACAGTCATTGTCATGTTAATGGAAAAAACTTTCTCTGAAGCTTGGTATTTCAGTATAAACAAAACAAGCAACCTCACACATTTCTCCCTTCTTTTATGTCCCTCACATATACTGAAAGAAATTTCACTCAACCATAAAGTGAAATATCCGCTAGCACTCTCCAGACAGTAATTGTTCTTCCATATTATACGCTGCTGATACAATATCCAACGTTATCGGGTGACGAAGGGATTGTTTTTGTTTTTGTTTTTTGTCTGAGACAGAGTCTTACTCTGTTGCCCAGGCTGGAGTGCAGTGGCATAATCTCGGCTCCCTGCAACCTCCACCTCCCAGATTCAAGCGATTCTCCTGCCTCAGCCTCCTGAATAGCTGGGATTACAGGTACGTGCCACCACGCCCGGCTAATTTTTTGTATTTTTAGTAGAGACGGGGTTTCACCTTGTTGGCCAGGCTGGTTTTGAACTCCTGACCTCAGGTGATCCACCTGCCTCGGCCTCCCAAAGTGCTGGAATTACAGGCGTGAGCCACCATGCCCAGCTGACAAAGGGATTCTGTTAATTGTTCTTTCTGCTTTACTTCTGATCATAATAATTATCTTTACTATCATAAGTGCATTTAAAACTTTAATAGTAGTGTAATTTATACTTACTTTTTCTATAAGGATTGAAGCTTTCAATAAAGCATTTGTATATCTGTCCTCTCCTTAAACTAGCAATTTTGTCCTGGAAACATTATTTTACCATTGTTCTTGGCATTTTCTATTGGTATACCAACAAAATTGCTATTTTTCTTGAAATACATCAATGGCTTTATGCCACTATATAAAAGTTTCATAACTGATAATGCGCCAGGAATTAGGAGCAAATGGACTGCCAGTCTGATTAAATCTAATATTCAAATATTTAAATTATTTATTTATTTATTTATTTATTTATTTATTGAGATAGGGTCTCACTCTGTCACCCAGGCTCAGGTTGGAGTGTAGTAGCATAATCATAACTAACTGCAACCTCAAACTCCTGGGCTCAAGTATTCCTCCTGCCTCAACCTCTGGAGTAGCTGGGACTACAGGCATACACCACCACACCCAGTTAATTTTTTTTTATTTTTTGTAGATATGAGGTCTCACTATGTTGCCCAGGCTGGTCTCAAACTTCTGGCCTCCAGCAATCCTCCCAACGTGGCCTCCCAAAGTGCTGGGATTACAGGCATGAGCCACTGCATCCAGCCTTTTTATACTTCTGGTTCACCCTCTTTTATTCCAACTGCCTGTGTGAAATCATCACAGTTACCAATTTATTTGTCTCAGACCATGAGTCACATTTTATAGTGACACAGATCTGGAGCCTTTGTATGGCTGTATTTATCACTTTTGATCCATTTATTCACTTTTATGAATTAAACATATGACAATATATAATAATGATTATAGAAAGACAAACTTAGCACGTGGATAACAAGCACATTGTATGTAAATATGCCTCACTTGATGAACTGACTAGCACAATTCTTGTCATATATGCACGTTTTTAAGAATATCATACTTATTGAGATACAAAAGATTCCTGTGAAAATGTTAAATTTCAAAATTTACAAAATGTATATGAACAAAATTGTTCCATTTTTGCCCCTGAAGTCTTCACACTGTCTGTGGAAAATTTCATAGGCCACTGAGACCCCCAGTAGTCCATGGACACTTAGGGAACATTAAAAAATACTTGGGCTACAGTTGTTCCAACCATAGAAAGAGGAATTTGAACTCCAAGTTTATGGTCATTTCTGACTTGAAAGTTCTACACTTCTCATTTGATTACATTTAAAGGAAAACTATTCCTATAGCAAACAGCAAAGGATGTTATTAGATTCATGAACTTGACTTTATAGTTTATCCCTCCTAACTTCTTTCATTTTGACTTACTCATTAACCATGGGTACAATTCCAATTTCCCACCTGCTTAGAATCTCTGAAAATTCAAAAAGATGTCAAAGCACTTTCAAAATCTAAGTTTAGGCTGTGTTAGTACTGATTTGAGTTCATTACAAATGCTCTAGACTAGAAAACAGAAAGAAGACCAACATGTAGAAGCGACAAAGTAGTGTTTTGTTTGTGTGTTTGCAGAGAGGGGGAGAAAAGGAGATGTGGAGGACCCGCAAAAGCTAGTGCTCTCCAGGAGTGACAAGGAGCTTCTAGAAAAAGCAGAGTGCTTTTTGGAGGTATTCAGTGAAACCATCAGTGGTAATCTACCTAGGACTCTATAGAAGAGATTCAACACTAAGAAGGAAGGTAGGGTGATCTCTAAAGTCCTTTTCAACTCTAAGATTCTATTACAAATAGAAAATACAACAAGACCTTTGTTGTAGCACTGGACTCTATAAAGTTTCCATAAATAACAGTATTATCACAATAGAATTGATTGTAATCAAAAGAGTGAAGCACTCATTTCTACATAATGGATCATAAAAATAGTATTGATTTAAAAATATTAACACTGTATATATTAAAATAAAATCCTGTTTATAACATCACAATATTGTTCTTAATTTCCTAAAACAAACCCCAAGGGCTGTGGCACCTAAATAATCTCTAACAATGAACATATTCCCTTAATTATTAACACTAGCAATTAAAATATAGGAGAGGCAAATTGATCTTTTTTCTCTAAGAGTTTTATCTATTTCTCTAAAAGACAGCTAAAATTATCTAAGCACCATAAAAACTGGTGAAATCCTAAAAGGAAATTAGCAATTTCTAAGGTAAATATAAATTGCTGTCTTTTGGACTCAATCTTTTTTTATTTGTTTTGTTTTAGACATTTTCTTTCTATTTTCTAGTTTAAGCTATAGCTGTAAATACAAAATAAAGCACAGGAAAAATGTTCCACAGTATTTTTCTCCAAAAAAGACGTAAGATATTTCAGTACTTTAACTCCAGCTCCCAATGTCCCAGTCAAATGTTATTACAGAATTTTTGCTTTTAACAGATATTGGAAAACAAGCTAAGGCAAAAAATATCAGATACAGTGAATACAATGGTAGTAATAGTTAACAAAATGTTCCTTTTGGTAACAGATTACCAACCAATAAAAGCAAATTTACTGAGATAAAAACAAAATATCTGAAATTTTCTTCTTTTTTTTTTGAGACGAAGTTTCGCTCTTGTTGCCCAGGCTGGAGTGCAATGACGCGATCTCGGCTCACTGCAACCTCCACCTACTGGGTTCAAGTGATTCTCCTGCCTCAGTCTCCCGAGTAGCTGGAATTACAGGCACACACCACCACGCCTGGCTGATTTTTTGTATTTTTAGTAGAGACGAGGTTTCACCATGGCCAGGCTGGTCTTGAACTTCCGACCTTAGGTGATCGACCCGCCTCGGCCTTCCAGAGTGCTAGGATTACAGGTGTGAGCCACCGCGCCCAGTCCTGAATTGTTAATTGTTAGAGTCTGGTGCTATAGGTTTGAGATGTCATGAATTTGCTTATATGTATATACACACACTATATACTACAGATATAGTATATACTGTATATATGAGATACTATAGTGTATATATAGTGTATATATCTCATTTATATATGTGTATATATAATATATATTATAGTGTATATATATGCTATATACCATATAGTATACTATAATATAGTACATAGACTATATAATGTATATATACTATATACAGTAATAGTGTATAATATACTATCAGTATAGTATATATAGTATATATAGTTTATAATAGTATGTATTATATATACACACACTATATGTAGTATATAGTATAATATAGTATAGTATATATAGTAATAGTATATATCATATACTGTTAGTATAGTATATATTACATATAGTATATAACAGTGTATATAGTAAGATATACTATTACTACATATACACTATAGTGTGTGTGTGTGTGTGTGTATATATACTATTTACTTCTTACATGACACTAAGCAGTGTTTAGGAAAGTGGGTTAGAAACCACATGCTGAGCTCCCAAAGATCTGGTGACAACCATGTCTTGCCAAATTAATGGAAATAATTTCTCTTTTTTGCAGAGATCTACACAGGGCTTGCTCCCTTAAAGAAACTATATAACTTGGGGTCAGGCATAGTGGCTCATGCCTGTAATCCCAACACTTTGGGAGGCCGAGGCAGGCAGATCACGAGGTCAGGAGATTGAGACCATCCTGACCAAAATGGTGAAACCCTGTCTCTACTAAAAATACAAAAATTAGCCAGGTGTGTTAGTGCACACCTGTAGTCCCACCTACTCGGGAGACTGAGGCAGGAGAATCGCTTGAACCTAGGAGGTGGAGGTTGCAGTGAGCCGAGATCGTACCACTGCATTCCAGTTTGGTGAAATATACATATATTTATGTATTTCTAGCTTGCTACCATGGGTAAGAAAATAAAAACTGAGAAAATTGGACATTTGAAAAGAAAAAAAGTATGCTACACCCTGTATGTAATGATCATATTGCATTGTTTGAAATGTGAAACAATGATTATGTTGCTAATAACTGAAAACTTCTAGATAAGAATTAATTTCTGCCCAAATTATTTTAAGGTCCCTCTTTACCTTAAATGCTATGAATATTTCTCTTCTAGATGCACAGAAATTGAATAAAACAGAAAGATACTATATAAATATTGGAAAAAATTATTTAACAAAATTAAATTCCATAAATACCTATGCTCCATGTGACACAGTAACTCCTAATACATGAATGAAAAGCACTATTTTCTGATAGGAAATGCTTTCCCCCACTACGGATACAATTACTTAAGTCCATAATACCTTACATTACCAAGCCACCTGAATAGAAGCCAAAGCTGCTATAAAGATTATATTGTAAAATAAGCATAATTTGTTGATTTGTAACTATTTTGAAGTTTAGTCTAATCGCTTAAATTTTCCCATTCCCAGGCAGTATGCAGAGATTCAAAAAGTACTATTTATTGGATGTCAAAGAGGATGTAGTTTTTTATTTTATTTATTTATTTATTTATTTATTTATTTATTTATTTTGAGACAGGGTTTCACTTCATCACTCAGACTGGAGTGCAGTGGCACAGTCTCAGCTTACTGTATCCTTTGCCTCCCGGGTTCAAGTGATTCTCCCACCTCAGCCTCTGAGTGCCTGGTACTACAGGCACATGCCACCATGCCTGGTTAACTTTTGTATTTTTTGGTAGAGACTGGGTTTCACCATGTTGGCCAGGTTGGTCTCAAACTCCTGACCTCAAGTGATCTGCCCACCTTGACCTCCCAAAGTGCTGGGATTACAGGTGTGAGCCACTGCACTTGGCCAGGATGTAGTTTCTTAAACTGAGATCTAGAAGTGGCTCCTTAGAACTTTTTTTAAAAACATGAAAATGAGCCAGGCACAATGGCACATGCCTGCAACCCTAGCTACTCAGGAGGCTGAGATGGGAGGATCACTTGAGCCCAGGAGTTCAAGATCAGCCTGGGCAATATAGCAAGAGCTCATGTCAAAAAATAAATAAAAAATAAAACATTAAAATAAGCATATGCTCAAGCCTAAAGTAATTCCAAAAGGCCTGACTCCAAATTAGGCCAGAGATCTATAGAAAATTAATCAATTATTCAAAAAAAAAAAAGCTACTGCATATACTTTCTTCTCATTTTGCTCCTTTTTGATTGACGTTCAAAGATATCTGATTCTAGAGGGAATGGGACTCCTATTCAATTTGCTAGAAGTTACTTATATGCATCAGAAAGCAAAAGTCAGCTAGAATCTGTTGGAGATTTTCTGGGATTACCTGAAGATTTAAGAATCATGGCATACGGGAAAAGCTACAAACTCTAAAGTTTGTAGACAAAGTTCAAAGTCACAATTTTCTAGGTTTATGTGACCTCTTTGGGTCTCAGTATTTTTTTGTTTTCATTTTTAAAAATGGATATACTAATGCCTCAAAAGATTAAAGATAATATATTTAAATGTCTAGAATATTAGGGTCACTCTCACTTATTATATTAAAAAGAGATAACAGAAAGCCACTTAAGGAGCCTTAAGCAAAATTATATTCACAAACTGTTTTGAAGTCAGAGATATTAGATCAAATTGTAAAGTACATAAGGTTCTAATCCTATTTAATTAATTATATTAGTATGTTTTAGAGATGACTTGTACCCGTAAGTCTTGAAAAACTTTAAGAAAAATGTTTGTTAATGGCAGAAATAACTATTATAGGCAGTACATGGTAAAGAAAGGTAATATATTAAAAAGTAAAAGTCTTATTGGTTCATTTTTAAACTTCTAATAAGGACCGCAGAGAAGACATACTATGAATTTAACATCCAAACTAAATAATCTAATAGAATTACTGAACACATACTTGACTGAAGGAAAATAAACATTATTTGTAATCAAGAACCATATCTGAGTATGGTAATAGAGATGCTGAAGAGAAAAGTAACACAGAAAAAAGATGCATTTTATTATCCTCAAATATACAGTGTTCTCCTGGGTGTCATGATCTTCCTCATTCCTGGACCAGATTCTGTAATTCTACCCTAGTGACCCTCTAGCCCTTAGCTTTCAAACTGCAGAAGAGTAGCTCCCTACATTTTTATGTAACATTACTGCAAGGACTCCAATGGCATGGTGTTAAATATATATGACATAATTCAGTAGGGCAGCTCTTAGTAATTTTACTCAAAACCTTCTTGCTCTGCTAGAGGCTTTGCTGAAAGACAAATCCTGATGACCGACAGCATATGGCACTCAGATTTGTCGATCCTCCTCCCTACGTAAACTAGAACTTGTATCCTGAGTCATGCTCACATGTCTGGAACTTCACCCATAGAAACTCTCTTCTGGAAGAACTTTCATTAAATTTTGCCAACAGCCTTCTGTAAGATTGCTCCACTCTACTGTCAGAAATGCTGATTTGTCTGAGCATCAAGCAAGGACTCACGGGAGTACTTTTCCAGGAAGTTCTTCAACCCCTATGCAAATAAGCTTCCAGCCCATTATTAAATAGATAGTTCCAACCGTGTCTGAGATGCCAGATTCAACCACTTCCTGCACTGCAGAGAAATCACTGTTAGTGAACAAAAAAGTGAAAAACAAAAAATCATGTTCTATCTCATAAGAGGCAGCTATACACGGACATGTAGAGAGAAATAATAGACATAGGGGACTCCAAGAGGAGAAAGGGTGGGAAACAAGTGACGTTTAAAAAATTATCTATTGGGTACAATGGTCACTACTCAGGTGATGGATACACTGGAAGCCCAAACTCCCCATTACACAATATATTCAGGTAACATACCTGCACATGTACCCCTTACATCTATAAAAATTTTTTAAGATTAAAAAAAAAATTAAGGCAGAAGAATTCATGTACATTGGGATTATCCATGGGGTGTTGGTGAGGCACAGATAATCCAAGCCCTCCCTAACAAAATTTTAATGCTCTTCTTTTGTCATAATCAGGAGACTGATTTTTTTTGTTTTTGATTTTTTTGTGTGTGCAGACAGGGTCTTGCTTATGTTGATTGGGCTGTTCTCCAACAGCTGACCTCAAGCTATCCTCCTGCCTCAACCTCTCAGAGTATTGGGATTACAGGAATGAGTCACTGTGCCTGACTGAAGCTGGATCTTAAAAACACTGTAGTTCTCTAAAAGTGTGGAGCCAGTATGGTGCTGTAGCCAAAAGGTAAAGCTGTGCTTTGTCAGAATAAGGTATTGAACACAAAACAGTAGCTCATTCCAGTATTGTCAGATATGGAATACTGTATACAGTTCTGGTTGCTAAATTACAACACAGAGTCAAGGAAAATAAAATTCCAGGGAAGGGTGAGTAAGAAGTTAGCAATATATAAGTTATGCCAATAAAGCATATGAATGCAATCAGAATGCTTTCAAAATCCAACTCAGTTACATATGAGGGGAGGAAGAACCTACTCAATACCTGTGATTACCTCCCAAGCCTTATCAGCATTTTATTTGTTTTGAGAAAAATGCTTATTTTGGGCGGAGTGCGGTGGCTCACCCCTGTAATCCCAGCACTTCGGGAGGCCAAGGAAGGTGGATCACCTAAGGTCAGGAGTTCAAGACCAACCTGGCCAACATGCTGAAACCCCATCTCTACTAAAAATACAAACATTAGCCGGGTG
>NW_012103321.1:2960682-2964208 GCF_000951045.1 Mandrillus leucophaeus | reverse complement strand
CTTTCAAACTGCAGAAGAGTAGCTCCCTACATTTTTATGTAACATTACTGCAAGGACTCCAATGGCATGGTGTTAAATATATATGACATAATTCAGTAGGGCAACTCTTAGTAATTTTACTCAAAACCTTCTTGCTCTGCTAGAGGCTTTGCTGAAAGACAAATCCTGATGACCGACAGCATATGGCACTCAGATTTGTCGATCCTCCTCCCTACGTAAACTAGAACTTGTATCCTGAGTCATGCTCACATGTCTGGAACTTCACCCATAGAAACTCTCTTCTGGAAGAACTTTCATTAAATTTTGCCAACAGCCTTCTGTAAGATTGCTCCACTCTACTGTCAGAAATGCTGATTTGTCTGAGCATCAAGCAAGGACTCACGGGAGTACTTTTCCAGGAAGTTCTTCAACCCCTATGCAAATAAGCTTCCAGCCCATTATTAAATAGATAGTTCCAACCGTGTCTGAGATGCCAGATTCAACCACTTCCTGCACTGCAGAGAAATCACTGTTAGTGAACAAAAAAGTGAAAAACAAAAAATCATGTTCTATCTCATAAGAGGCAGCTATACACGGACATGTAGAGAGAAATAATAGACATAGGGGACTCCAAGAGGAGAAAGGGTGGGAAACAAGTGACGTTTAAAAAATTATCTATTGGGTACAATGGTCACTACTCAGGTGATGGATACACTGGAAGCCCAAACTCCCCATTACACAATATATTCAGGTAACATACCTGCACATGTACCCCTTACATCTATAAAAATTTTTTAAGATTAAAAAAAAAATTAAGGCAGAAGAATTCATGTACATTGGGATTATCCATGGGGTGTTGGTGAGGCACAGATAATCCAAGCCCTCCCTAACAAAATTTTAATGCTCTTCTTTTGTCATAATCAGGAGACTGATTTTTTTTGTTTTTGATTTTTTTGTGTGTGCAGACAGGGTCTTGCTTATGTTGATTGGGCTGTTCTCCAACAGCTGACCTCAAGCTATCCTCCTGCCTCAACCTCTCAGAGTATTGGGATTACAGGAATGAGTCACTGTGCCTGACTGAAGCTGGATCTTAAAAACACTGTAGTTCTCTAAAAGTGTGGAGCCAGTATGGTGCTGTAGCCAAAAGGTAAAGCTGTGCTTTGTCAGAATAAGGTATTGAACACAAAACAGTAGCTCATTCCAGTATTGTCAGATATGGAATACTGTATACAGTTCTGGTTGCTAAATTACAACACAGAGTCAAGGAAAATAAAATTCCAGGGAAGGGTGAGTAAGAAGTTAGCAATATATAAGTTATGCCAATAAAGCATATGAATGCAATCAGAATGCTTTCAAAATCCAACTCAGTTACATATGAGGGGAGGAAGAACCTACTCAATACCTGTGATTACCTCCCAAGCCTTATCAGCATTTTATTTGTTTTGAGAAAAATGCTTATTTTGGGCGGAGTGCGGTGGCTCACCCCTGTAATCCCAGCACTTCGGGAGGCCAAGGAAGGTGGATCACCTAAGGTCAGGAGTTCAAGACCAACCTGGCCAACATGCTGAAACCCCATCTCTACTAAAAATACAAACATTAGCCGGGTGAGATGGTGGGCACCTGTAATCCCAGCTACTCAGGAGGCTGAGGCAGGAGACTCACTTGAACCTGGGACGGGGAGGTTGCAGTGAGCCAAGTTCATGCCACTGCACTCCAGCCTGAGCTACAGAGTGAGACTCAATCAAGGAAGGAAAGGAAAGGAGTGGGGAGGGGAGGGGAGGGGAGGGAAGCTTATTTTGAGAAGGTTTTAGACTTAAAATAGAAACAATGTATATAAGTAGGACAAAGACTTCACATATACCCTCCACCCAGTTTCCCTAAATGTTAATATCTCTCCTAACCATAGTAAAATTATCAAACCCAGAAAATTAACATTGATAGTATACTATTAACTAGTGTACAGTATTTATTCAAATTTCACCAATTGTCGCACTAATACCCTTTCTTCTGGTCCAGGATCTGACACTGCACATAGTTGTCATATCTTCTTTGTCTCCTCAGTCTGGAGACTTGTGTAGCCTTTATCTTTCTTGACCTTTACATTTTTTAAGAGTATTGGCTAGTATTTTTTTGTTTTTTGTTTTTGTTTGTTTGTTTTTCTAAAAATCTCTTAACCTTAGTTTGTCTGACATTCCCTCATGATTAAATGCAGTTTATGCATTTTTGGCAAGAATACCTGGCTGCAAGGTAGAAATATATATATAGAAAAATTACAAAAAAGAACGCCCACAGAAGTTCTGTTGAGCCCTTCTCAGTGCATCTTATCTAAAAGAACATGATGCCAATGTGTCTCATTACTGATGATAACTTTGATTTCTTGTTTAAAGTCAAGGTCTACCAAGTTTCCCCTCTGTAATACTTACTCACTGTAACTAACGAGTATTTCATGGAAAGATACTTTGAGCTTCTGTGAATATCCTTTTTCTCATCACTTTCACTCATTCATTTTAAGCATCCATTAATAAGTCTTACCTAGACTATCTATTACTGAGGTGTTTGTCAAACGATGATTTTCTATTTCCTCATTGTTTCTACATTTTTTGGCAGGGTCTCACTCCATCACCCAGGCTGGAGTGCACAATCACAGCTTACTGCAACCTTGACTTCCCAGGCTCAGGCTGTCCTCCCACCTCAGCCTCCCAAGTAGCTGAGATTACAAGTGCATGCCACCACACGCAGATAATTTTTGTATTTTTCATAGAGATGGGATTTTGCCATGTTGCCCAGGCTGGTCTCAAACTTGTGAGCTGAAGCAATCCACCCACCTCAGTCTCCCAGAGTGCTGGGATTACAAGCATGAGCCACCACACCAGGCCTGCTTCAACAGGATTTTGAAATAAGAAAAAACTGTGGATCAGGCACAGTGGCTCACGCCTGAAATCCCAGCAGCACTTTGGGAGGCTGAAGCAGGCGAATCATCAGATATCAGGAGTTTAAGACCAGACTGGCTAACATGGTGAAACCCTGTCTCTACTAAAAATACAAAAATTAGCAGAGCATGATTGTAGCAGGACGAGCTGCAGACAAAACTCCTCAGACACTGAATTAAAGAAGGAAGAGGTTTTTTATTCAGCCGGGAGCATTGACAGACTCGCATCTTAAGAGCCAAGCTCCCCGAAAAAGAAATACTTGGCCTTTTTAAAGGCTTACAACTTTAAGGGGTCCACGTGAAAGGGTCGTGATAAATTGAGCAAGCGTGGGAAACATGACTGGGGCCTACATGCATCAGCTAACAGAACAAAAAGTTTTACAATGCTTTTTTTCATACAGTGTCTGGAATTTATAGATAACACAAGTAGTTTAGGTCAGGGGTTGATGTTATTATTACTACTTTTTTTTTAACTCCTAGGGCCGGGTGGTGGTGCCAAGGTTGTCTGGCTATTTATGTTACTTTTGTTTCTTTCTCTCTTTCCTCCTGTCTTGTGAACTAGGCAAGGTGGGGGGAAGAGGGCAGCAGGAGTAGTAGTGGTCTCCTTCCTTATGATGG
>NW_012103321.1:2957458-2959112 GCF_000951045.1 Mandrillus leucophaeus | reverse complement strand
CTGACCTCAGGTGATCCACCCACCTCAGCCTCCCAAAGTGCTGGGATTACAGGCATGAGCCACCGTGCCTGCTCCTCTTCTTTCTTAATTAGTAAAGCCCCAAAATTTGTCAGAAGTATGTGAACCAGAGCAACTGCATCTTAAATAGGAGCTGGGTAAAATGAGGCTGAAACCTACTGGGCTGCATTCCCAGACGGTTAAGGCATTCTCAGTCACAGGATGAGATGAGGTCAGCACGAAATACAGGTCATAAAGACCTTGCTGATAAAACAGGTTGCAGTGAAGGAGATGGCCAAAACCCACCAAAACCAAAATGGCGACGAGAGTGACCTCTGGTCATCCTCACTGCTACCCTCCTACCAGCACCATGACAGTTTACAAATGCCATGACAATGTCAAGAAGTTATCCTATAACACTAAAAAGGGGAGGCATAAATAACCCCTTGTTTAATATATCATCAAGAAATAACCATAAAAATGGGCAACCAGCAGCCCTCAGGGCTGCTCTGTCTATGGAGCAGCCAATCTTTTATTTCTTTACTTTCTTAATAAACTTACTTTCACTTTGCACTGCCAACTCACCCTGAATTCTTTCTTGAGTGAGATCCAAGAGCCCTCTCTTGGGGTCTGGATCAGAACCCCTTTCCTGTACCATAGCCACCCAGAGTAGTAGAGCTATACTTTCCAAGCTTCTTTAAAGCCAGGTGTGACAGTGTCACCATGGTCTGATCAATGAGATGAGTAAGTGACATTTATAACTCCCCAGTGATATTCTTAAAAAAATGGGTCATGTCCACCACTTTCCTTTTTTCTTCTTCCTCGTGACTGAGACATGGACATTCTAGCAAAAGCTAGAGAAGTCATCTTAGGCAAAAACATGGAAGTCACATGCTAAAGAGGTCACACATTAAAGACGACAAGCTACAGCCTTGACATCATGCAGCTGCCATGTTAGGTATGGTCAGCTTACACTTAGATTGAAACATGAGAAAAATTAACTTCTGTTTCTCTTAAGTCACTGTTATTTGGGGATCTTTTTTATAACAGTTAAACCTATATCTAACTAAAACAGAAGTAGTATCTGGAAGGGGGACTTCTGTAACAAAAGACGTACGTAATATTAATATAGCAATGAACAGGAAACAGCAAATATTCAGATAAGTCAGGGTGGAAAGCTGGTGACTCTTGCTATGTCATAACAAAACTTTGGCTAAACTGTTACCTGCCATACATTGGACAGCAAGTAATAAACTGTCAGAGTCTGTGACTCTAAGGCAACTAGTTGGAAAAATTCAGAATCTTGATATATGTTGGCTGCTTCCTGCCACTTGAAGCAAAATCTTACAAAAGAGATAAAGTCTGAAATAGTTTCCCCTAAGGAGGGATAATTCTATTTCATGAAAAGAGGCATTTTCTGTCTTGCCAGAAATATAAATTGAGTGAAAGTGCAGTAATTTGGATGCTCAAAGGTTTAAAAAAAGTCTTTTTGGCTTTTTGTTTGTTTGTTTGTTTGTTGGAAATAGGGTTTCACTCTGTCACCCAGGCTGGAGTGCAATGGTGCAAACACAGCTCACTGCAGCCCCAGCCTACTGGGATCAAGCGATCCTTCTACCTCAGCCTTGTGCCACCACACCTCGCTAATTTTTGGGGTGGA
>NW_012103321.1:2950764-2955783 GCF_000951045.1 Mandrillus leucophaeus | reverse complement strand
ATGGCTGTGGCCTCCCACTCAGTCCATTGTTGTTGTTGTTGTTGTTGTTGTTGTTCAGATGATGGCTGTGGCCTCCCACTCAGTCCATTGTTGTTGTTGTTGTTGTTGTTGTTGTTACAGAGTCTTGCTCTGTCAGCCAGGCTACAGTGCATTGGCACGATCTCAGCTCACTGCAACCTCCACCTCCTGGGCTCAAGCAATTCTCCTGCCTCAGTCTCCCCAGTAGCTGGAATTACAGGTGTGTGCTACCATGCCCAGCTAATTTTTGTATTTTTAGTAGAGACCGGGTTTCACCATGTTGGCCAGGCTGGTCTCAACTCCTGACCTGAGGTGATCTGCCCACCTCAGCCTCCCAAAGTGCTAGGATTACAGGCGTGAGCCACTGGGCCAGTCCATTGTTTTAAATGGCCTGAAGATAGCGACATTAAAATTGAGAGGGCAAATGGACAGAGCACAGAGGGCAATAAATAGGTCAGATACTTTAGTTTCAAAACTGCATTAGGGTCAGATCTATGTTTGTCGTTATTTGTACCTGAAACTAATGTCGCAGGTAAACCAGAAAATTTAACTGGGTGGGCAGGGAGGGGGATATGTTATTTCCAAGGAAATAATAGGCCTGTTGTTTTTTGGCTTCTGCTCCTGTATTAGTCAGAGTCCCATTAGGAAGGACTCAAATTCTGTAATTTGAGGAAAGTTTAATTAAGGAATTATTTGTACATGGTGAGAAGAAGTAGCAGACAGAAAGGGAGAGTAGGTCGCCCCTTCAACTTGGAACAGTGGGGTGCTATTACCACCCTTTAGTGAGGAGAGAAAACAGTTACTGAAACTAGCAGACAAAAAGAGATGCCTGGCAGGCAACAAGACTTTTGCTTGAGGGACACCACAAGCCTAGGGCAACCCTGTGAAGGAGAGAGCCAGGGGAAGAAATACCCCAACCTTTCTCATTCTTCCCTTCCCCTGATCTTCCTCCAGGGCTCCCCATTAGGGGAACCCGATTGAGAACAGAACAATGAAGTTCTATTGAGGTAATCCTGTCAGTCTCCCAGAAAAAAGATTAGGGTAGAGAAGGAGAAAAATAAATAATCTAGAGTAGTAATAAATAATATTCCACATATCCCCACACCTACACCAGCAGGAAAATGGGGTACAATGCTCTGCAGCCTTTAAGAAAGGTTTATTCTCCAATATCCACCACAGATAAGGCCATGGAAGACGATGAACAGAGAGTTCCTCCTAGAAAACAGAACAAGATGTTGCCATGTGAAGATCCATTCCCAGGAAAGGGGTTCTAGCAGTTTCTGTTCATCTGGACCAGTAGCAGCCTCTTTCCTTTTCCAAATGGGAGTCTTAACTGTGGTTATTTTGTTGTGAAGGAGACATAACTTATTTTTCACTTAATAAGTTGCTAGGCCATGAGGTAACATACCCAGACAAAATGAGAGCATTACACATAGACTTTGCTGAAGATGTGGTAATTAGGTGGGACCTTTGAGTTATCTCCTCTTTGAGACGAAATGAAATAAATATGCTTCGTTTGTGAGAAAAAGCATGTGCACAGATATTTACATAGTTAAAGGCACTGACTGTGGCAGAGGTTGTTAATTATCCTTCAATATCTGTTCTCCCCATCTTTCTTTAGAAATAGAATCCCAAAATTATATCTGGGCACATGGCCATCAGTCTCCTTTGCAACCAACTTTGGTCATTTGACTAAGTCTTGGCCAATAACATCTAAGCAGTAGTAATGTTGAAATTCATTCTTATGTCCTTAAAGTAAAGGAAATGTTCTCTGCTTCCCTCTTTTCTTCCTTCCTACTGGCTATGATGCAGACGGACATGTGCAATAGTAAGAGCAGTCATATCGGGCTATAGGTAGAAGCCGCATGTGGGAAATGGCAGAGCAACGAAATGGATGAAACACGGGTCCCAACATTATGAAACCACAATTATTCCCAGACTACTTATTCTTGGATGTTATTTAAGAATAAGGCTGGGCACGGTGGCTCACGCCTGTAATCCCAGCACTCTGGGAGGCCGAGGCAGGCAGATCACAAGGTCAGGAAATCGAGACCATCCTGGCTAACACGGTGAAACCCCGTCTCTACTAAACAAAATACAAAAAATTAGCTGGGCATGGTGGCAGGCACCTGTAGTCCCAGCTACTCGGGAGGCTGAGGCAGGAGAATGGCATGAACCCGGGAGGAGGAGCTTGCAGTGAGCCAAGATCGTGCCACTGCACTCCAGCCTTGACGACAGTACTAGACTCCGTCTCAAAAAAAAAAAAAAAAAAAAAAGAATAAAAGAAAAAGTCTCAATTATTTTGAGTATACATTACAGAGGCCGAAACCTCTACCTTAACTAATACTTAAACCAGGATGTAACTAAAGAGAACAGGAAATGCAGTCACCCTGGAGAAAGCCAAGAAAAAGGAACCTACTCAAGATTTAGAGATGACTATGCCTTCTCTCACACCCAGAACACTCTCCAGGACCATGACCATTTGGGAGCATTTTGCAAATATATGTTGATATGAAAACTCTAGACATTTCCTCATTGGAATTGAATGTGAAAGAACCTATCAGCTACTCAATCCAGGTACTTACCAGATACTTACTTTCTGCTTCTAAACTGAGGTGGTCTCATACACAAAAAGGGCCCAGCATGGCCCTAAAACTAAGAATTACTTGGGCAAACAGTAAATTCTCCCTTCTTTGAGGGGACAAAGAGTGATTTTCTTTTTCTTTCTGGCATACAAAGAGCATAGAGGGAGGAAAAAACACATTTGGAAATGACAAAGAGTACTTTATTGAGATTGGAGAAAATAGTGTGAAACCCAGGGCAAGGAAAGAGTCTCTACAATTACCAGTGATTAAGTGAAGGGGGAAAAGAGGAAGAGGTAAGCAGGACTATTACCAAGAGAGAGAGGCGTGGTGGAAGCTGATTCAGAGAGCTGAGCCAACTGTGTAATTGAAACCAGAACTGGTTAGGATGAAAGTACAAGTTTAAAAGTGAGATCACAAAACCAATTCCAAGTAGCCACAGTGTTTATATGTAGAGATGGAATAGATCCTAAGAGCCTTAGGAGATCTCTTGCCTGTTTTCTAGGCAAGACTCATTCTAATGCCCAGCAGGGACACTTGAGGGCAATGAGTAAGTACAAACCCATTTGATCTTCCTATCAGATGGGAAATTCCCATGTGCTTTATCTAGTTTGAAGTTTTCTTTTGAAATGCAACTATGGAAATGAAATTAAGAAGCAACTGTTAAAGTCTTGCACTAGAAACAATGAGTTTTATTTCACTAGGGAGTTTGTTTAACTAAGGTAATTTGGATTACCTTAAATACCCGCGAAGGAAGACGATCCCCTCAGGGACTCAGGGCCTGTTAGCTGTTCACCAACAGAACTAAAACTAGAGACTCACAGTATTGGTAAATATCTTTTTCTTCTTATTCCCTTGACAAATGTTTGCCTGTTTGACAGAGTCCGTTACTCATTTTAAAAGACGCTCATTGCCAGTTTCCTAAGTATACTGTTGTTAAAAGATGAGTGCATTTTTGGAAAAGGTCAATAAAATTTTAAGTGAATTTTAAGACTGTAAGATGGAAATAATATATGCAGATGTTGTATATGGATTTCTAAAAATATTTTCTTCCTAATGACTGCTTCTCAATTCTGGGTTTCGGGATCTTTTCCTCATCTATATTAACTGGAAAATTAGCACAGGGAATTTAAGTAATGCTATACGAATTCTCAATGGTCAGTAGAACTGAATCAGAAGGCCCAATTTGCTATCTGCTAATGAAGAAAGTAATTATCTCTAATACTACTTCCTTTCTATATGGTCTTGTACAAGTTTCTCAACCTCTCTGTTTTATTACATTTAAAATGAGAATAAACAGGGCACGGTGGCTCATGCCTGTAATCCCAGCACTTCAGGCTAAGGCGGTGGGATAGCCTGAGGTCAGGAATTCGAGACCAGCCTGGCCAACAAAGAGAAACCACTTATCAACTAAAAATACAAAAATTAGCTGGGCTAGGTGGCAGGTGCCTGTAATTCCAGCTACTTTGAGAGGCTGAGGCAGGAGAATCGCTTGAACCCAGGAGGCGGAGGCTGCAGTGAGCCGAGATTGCACCATTGCACTCCAGCGTGGATAACAAGAGGGAAACTCCCTCTCAAAAAACTAAAATAAAATAAAAAATAAATTAAATGGGAATAAAGGCCGAGTGCAGTGGCTCATGCCTGTAACCCCAGCACTTTGGGAGGCCTAGACGGGCGGATCACTTGAGGCCAGGAGTTCAAGACCAGCCTGGCCAACATGGTGAAACCCTGTCTCCACTAAAAATACAAAAATTAGCTGGGTATGGTGGCACATGCCTGTAATCCCATCTACTCCAGAGGCTGAGGCATGAGAATCACTTGAATCCCAGAGACAGAGGCTGTAGTGAGCCGAGGTAGCACCACTGCACTTCAGCCTGGGGAAACAGAGCAAGACTCTGTCTCAAAAAATAATAATAATTACATTAAATAAATTTTAAAAATAAGGGAGGGCGCAGTGGCTCACGCCTGTAATCCCAGCACTTTGGAAGGCCGAGGCAGATGGACAACGAGGTCAGGAGATCAAGACCATCCTGGCGAGACCATCCTGGCTAACATGGTGAAACCCTGTCTCTACTAAAAATACAAAAAATTAGCCAGGTGTGGTGGCACACGCCTGTAGTCAGGAGGCTGAAGCAGGAAACCTGCTTGAACCTGGGAGGCGGAGGTTGCAGTGAGCCAAGATCACGCCACTGCACTCCAGCCTGGGTGACAGAACGAGACTCCATCTTGAAAAAAATAAATAAATAAAAATAGGCCGGGCGCGGTGGCTCAAGCCTGTAATCCCAGCGCTTTGGGGGAGGCCGAGATGGGCAGATCACGAGGTCAGGAGATCGAGACCATCCTGGTGAACACGGTGAAACCCCGTCTCTACTAAAAAATACAAAAAACTAGCCGGGCGAGGTGGCGGGCGCCTGTAGTC
>NW_012103321.1:2949796-2950394 GCF_000951045.1 Mandrillus leucophaeus | reverse complement strand
AGGCCCGGTCCTACTTCAGTTCTTCAAAAGGAACTTTCATAGTAAGTCTTCCCACAAAGTCTCCAAAGTAAAGGGATAATTGACTGGAAAATAGGATCATTCTCCTTCATTCCTCCTCATTTGTTGAAGACCACCATCTCTTGATGTTTCTAAAGATTAACGATTTAAAGAAAGCCCATTTCTCCTGAGTGAAAACAGTGAGAGTTCAAATCCCAGAGAAACTCCCTCTGGTTTACCAATCCAAACGCAGATTGGGTGCGAGCACGTTTAACTTTAGAATATAATGAACCAAGTAGCCTTTTGAGTCAAATCTCTGTGATACTCGCAGAAGTGTAGCTGTGAGTCAGAAGAGATAGCAGGGAAAATATATCACAAGGTGCTATTTGTTAAAAAGATAAACATAACTATTGAGTGTTTATAAATATTGCTCAAATATGAAGCAAACATGAATGTATTTCCCTGTAAACCAAGTTTCAACTGGATTTTTGTGTTCTTATTGCAATACCAGATAAGGAGAATTGATACAGTGTGAATCAAAAATCAAACAAAAAGAGGATTTGAAACTAGGCTTTCGGCTGGGCGCGGTGGCTCAAGCCTC
>NW_012103321.1:2945616-2949221 GCF_000951045.1 Mandrillus leucophaeus | reverse complement strand
GTAAACCCAGGAGGCGGAGCTTGCAGTGAGCTGAGATCCGGCCACTGCACTCCAGCCTGGGCGACAGAGCGAGACTCCGTCTCAAAAAAATAAATAAATAAAATTTAAAAATAAAAATAAAAAAATAAAATGTCTTTTCTCATCTACATGGAAATGGAAAGAATACATGTGAAACTGTACCATAAACTCTCAAATGCTGGTGGAATCCAGCTTAGGTAGAGCTGCCTTCAGAACTCAGCATCTCCAACTCTTTCTCCTATTCAACCCCATTCTAATGCCAGCTTCTCTTCTTGCCTTCTGAGTTCTTATATTCTCCTTGCCTTCATTCTCCCTGTGTAAGAAATGGGAATTGTATTATCTACCTAATGCAATTGGTGTAAGGGCAACCTGGAAAGCTCCTGGTGCAATGCTTAGCGTATGATCAACTCAATAAATCCAACTAGAGATGGGCAAAAGCAATCAGAGGCCATCTAATCCACTTCTCTTATGCAGTTGAGGAACCAGTGCTGAGAAATGAGGAAACTGTGCAGTTAACGCATGGAGCAGCAGATTTAGATCCCAGGTCTCTGGACTGTCAGGACTCTTTCCACTGCAGTTTGCGGCAGTATCAAAACAAATAAATGATCAAGGGGGAAATCATCAAGGTGTGTTTCCCACTAGAGTCTTTCAGTGAAACCAGTATGAGAATGAAGTGAGGGGCAAGGGAGGGAAGGAAAAACAAAATAAGCTCCTTTTCTCGTGGTTCAGTGGGCTATTATAGCTATATACATCACACAAATCTTCTAATGAAGGTTTTATTATTTGATAAATATATTCTGATATATCACATAATGGAAGATTATCCAGCCACCAAAAATCTGAAGTAGACCAATAAGCACTAGGATAGAAAGGCGTGTCCAAGATATTTAGGGGCAAAAGGTGCTGTGTGTTATCTACAACACGGTCCCATTTTTGTTTCATGTATATAATAAGTCTTATGGTAATAAGTCTGGAAGGACATCATCCAGATCATTAGCATTGGTTATCCTTCCACATAATAAAGACCTTTCCTTTTCTATGTTATTTCTGTATTATTTAAATTCTCAGATTTTGATCATTAGGAAAAAATAAATCTTTTTTAAGTAAAAAAAAAACTTTTAAAATAAAGATCAATTGCAAGAAAGTACAATTATTCAGCATTACGAAAGACTAAGAGCTTTGGCAAGAATAATGAAAATATTCAGCCCCTTTCTTTCTTAAAGATTATTGCTGTCTGATAGCATTTCCTTTATGTGAGCAATATGAGCAAAAATAAAAAATAAAAATAAAACAACAGAGGCAAGCAGTTATAATGGAATATCTTTTCCCAACATCTCTAACTAAATAAAAAAATGCAAAGCAGGCTATCTTGGAAGCAAGTATAAAAATGCTTCCCAGTCCCATATCTAAAAACGAAATAAATCCAAATTGTGTCTCACAGCGCATGCACAATAGCCCTGCAGTGTTTTAATCCACTGTTACTTGGTATCTTAGTCCTAAGGATCTTAACCTTGTCCGGGAATGCCCTGAAATATACCAAAAGGTATACATAATTGCATATGTGCAGTTTTCTGCGGAAAGAAACTATAATCTTCATCCAAACCCATAAATATTAAGAACCACAGTATTCATGTATTCACACATATTCATTCTATAGACACTTGAGAATTGTTTTCCTCCGTGCATTGTTATACATGCAGTGGGAATGTTATTAGTCACTCTACAAACATCATTTCTAATTCTGCCAGCAAAACTGCAAGTAAAGATTATCCCTTTTTTACCAATGGAGAATATGGAGAATTAAAGGTATCTACAAATTCTATTTTTTTTTTTTTTTTTTTTTGTGAGACGGAGTCTCAGGCTGTTCCCAGGCTGGAGTGCAATGGCATGATCTCAGCTCACTGCAACCTCCGCCTCCCAGGTTCCAGTGATTCTCCTGCCTCAGCCTCCTGAATAGCTGGGACTACAGGCATGTGCCACCACACCCAGCTAACTTTTGTATTTTTCGTAGAGATGGAGTTTCACCATGTTGGCCAGGATGGTCTCAATCTCTTGACTTTGTGACCCACCTGCCTCGGCCTCCCAAAGTGCTAGGATTACAGGTATGAGCCACCATGCCCAGCAAAGGTGTCTGCAAATTGTTTGACACTCCTTCCATTGAGAGTTGGGGCGTGATGCTCCTTCCCCTTGAGTCTAGATGGGCTCTGTGACTACGTTAACTAACTGAATATGTTGGAAGTGACACTGTGTCAATTTCCAGACCCAAAACTTAAGACACAGGCATTTTCCACTTAATGTCCTTTGGAATAATAGTTCTTCAAAGCCAGCCATCACGTTGTGAAAAAGTCAAAGCAGCCCCCTGGAGATGCCCACACAGAGACAAACTGAGCTCACCAACCTGCCAGCCACATAGATGGGCTGTCATGGAAGTCGATGTTCCAGTCCCACTCCAGCTGCCCCAGATGATGCTGTGTGGCATAGAGATGAGCCATTATCCTCAATGAGCCTGTGGTTGGCAGAATAATGGAAAGATGTACATATCCTAATTCCCAGAACCTATGAATATGTTACATTACATGGCAAGGGTGAATTCAAGTTGCAGAGAGAATTGCTAATCAGCTGACCTTGAAGTAGGGAGATTATCCTGGGATATCCCAGATGGACCCAATGTAATAAAAAGGTGTTTAAAAGAGAAAAAGAGAAGTAGGAGAGAAAGTCAGAGTGATTCAGTGGGAAAATGTCTTGACCAGTTGTTGCTGGCTTTGAACATGAGGAAGAGGCTGTGAGCCAAGGAATACAGGCATCCTCTAGAAGCTGGAAAAGGCAAGAAAACAGATTCTCCCCCTGGATCTTCCAGAAAGATACACACCTCTGCTGACACCTTGAGTTTAGCTCAGTGAGAACTGCGTTGGATTGCTTGCCCACAGAACTGTACGATAACAAATTTGTGTTGTTTCAAGCCACGAAATTTGTGACAATTTGTCACATAGCAATAGAAAACGAACACAGAGCCCTTTCCAAATTGCACATTTGTAAGCAAAATGAATTATAGTTCAAAAACCACTATGTTTTGGATTGATTTGTTCCTCTGTGATTGATAACTAGAACAATAAAATTAAGCTTGAGATAATCAATCTTTCCAAGTGACCCAAAAAGTTCAATTACTTGGCTCTGGTATGACATTTTTCACAGTGAAAACCTTCATGGTCAAAATTTCACTAGCCATTCCCTCCCCCAAGCTTCCCGGACAGCACTTATCTCCTTGCCACCCTCTGAATCTGCTCTCCCAGGGGTTTCAAGTGCTCTCTTTGCACCAAACCCCACGTGATCTTTTCTCTGTCCTCATTCTCAGTGGTGACGTTGTTGACCACCACTTCTCTTTCTTTCTCCAAGAAGAGGTTCTTACACACACCATTACTTCAAGGTCAGTACCTTAAAATCCAAACATATCATTCTTGAAAATAATGACTACTTAAAAAGTTAATAGTATAGGCCGGGCGCGGTGGCTCAAGCCTGTAATCCCAGCACTTTGGGAGGCCGAGACGGGCGGATCACGAGGTCAGGAGATCCAGACCATCCTGGCTAAC
>NW_012103321.1:2941554-2943996 GCF_000951045.1 Mandrillus leucophaeus | reverse complement strand
AAAAAAAAAAAAAAAAAAAGAAAGAAAGAAACTAGGCTTTCATTATTAGGAAAGTAAAAAGGACTTCCAAGAACACTTGGGGAAATCTATCAATATACAAAGATGTAAAAGTCACTGGGTGACAGAGTAACTGGTCTGTTTCCCTACAGGCTGCACATCAAATGTAATTTCAGGAGTGAGCTAATAAGGATACAAACAAATTATTTTGTTGGGTTCCCCCCCCAAAAAAAAAACAATGAAAACTGTGAAGATGTAAAATAACTGTACCAGTTAGCACTCTGTAGTAAATGATGGAAAATTCAACTCAAACTTGCCTAGTTAATTAGAGAAATATATCGGATCATGTAGCTGAAGGCTCAAGGACTAAGCTTCAGGCATAACTTGATTCAGGGGCTTATGCAATGCTATATAAGGTCAGTTAATCTCCAAATTTTGATTTTGTCATTCTCTGAGTGTTGGCTTCATCCTAGGCTATCTCCCATTGTGACAGTAGCAGTGTCAAGCCTCATGTCCTTACATCACTGAATTCTGTGGAAATGTGAATGCTCTTCTTTCTCAGGAGCCCAGCCAAGGTCTCCCCAAGTCTCCCTGTCTCTGACAGGGTTAGATGCACATCATCAACCCCATTACTTGACCAGAAGAATGGGTTATGCTCATTGGTTGTCCCAGTTTCTCCCCGGAACCGAGGAAACAGTCACACCCACACAAATATGGCAGAACATAGCAGGGTAGTTTCCCAAGGGAAATTTAACATACTCAAAAGCGTGAATGTTTGTTAGGCAATAGTGTCCACTATAATATATTGGTATCAGATGTTAGTATGAGACATTTTTTATTGATACATGATATGTGTACAAATTTATGGGGTACATGTGCTATTTCATTACAAGCATAGAATGTGTAATAATCAAGTTAGAATATTTAGGATACCCATTACTTCAAGCATTTATGATTTCTATGTGTTGAGAACATTTCAAGACCTCTCTTCTAGCTATTTTGAGATATGCAAAACATTGTTGATAACTAGTCACCCTACTCTCCTATCTAGCATTAGAAATTATTCCTTCTAACTGTAGGTTTGTATCCATTAACCAACTTCTCTTCATCTCCCCTTGCCACACACACACCTTTCCCAGCCTCTGATAATTATCATTCTCTCTCCCTCCATAAGATCAACTTTTTTAGCTCCCACATGTGAGTGAGAACGTGGTATTTGTCTTTCTGTGCCTGGTTTATTTCACTTAACGTAATGACTTCCAGTGCCATCCATATTGCTGCAAATGACAGGATTTTATTCTTTTTATGGCAGAATAGTATTCCATGGTATATATATCATCACATATGTATCATATATATATGTATCATCACATCTTCTTTATCCATTTGTCCATCTCTGGACACTTAGGCTGATTCCACATTTTTGCTATTGTGAATTGTGCTGCAATAAACATGGAAGTGCAGACATCTCTTTAATATACTGATTTTATTTCCTTCAGATAAATACCCAGTAGTTGGATTGCTGGGATCATATGGATAGTTCTATTTTTAGTTATTTGAGAAAACCTCATACTGTCTTCCATAATGGCTATACTAACTTACATTCCAGTCATGTGTAAGAGTGGTAAAAGACATTTTGAGTATTGTTTGTATATGTTTAAATGAGAAGTAAAGTCATTTAGGTTTATAAGATGGTCTGATATGCAAGAATAAAAAATATTCAGCCCAGCCACTTTGATACCTAATGAGATAACGATTTTGTTGCTCTTTCATTCTCTATGTGTTTTTTTCAACTTTTTCTCCCACAACATCCATCCATGCAAACTTTGCTCTAGTCTCATCCATTGGCTGATCTGGATTGCTTACTTCTATACCTTGATCTTCCCAATTTCTAGTGCCTGAAATGTTCCTTCCCCTCTTCATTCTCTAATATCCAAATTATCCTTTTCCAAAGCCTGATTCATAGCTACTTTATGAAGCAGTTTAGAAATAATGACCTTTTCTCCTACATTTTCTCATAATTTTTAGGTTAAAATTTGCAATTTACTACAAATTCCCACTCTCTAGATCATGGACGATATTATTTTCATGGTGGAAGTCATGCCAGCTGACCTTAATATGATCCTAAATTTCTTCTCCATAGAGCACTCCTGGAAGTCCCTATCAATCAATCAAAGTTTGCTCATAAAATGAAACTTATTGGCTGCTTTGCATGAACACTGGGTATTACATTCTGATTCTTTTCATTTATAACTCTAACAGCTTGTATATTATGAGTATATAAAGCTTTGTCCCTAGAAAATGTTCAATAAATGGGCCAGGCGCGGTGGTTCACAGCTGTAATCCCAGCACTTTGGGAGGCCAAGGCCGGTGGATCATGACATCAGGAGTTCAAGACCAGCCTGGTCAAGATGGTGAAACCCCATCTCTACTTAAAAAAAAATA
>NW_012103321.1:2921828-2941239 GCF_000951045.1 Mandrillus leucophaeus | reverse complement strand
GAAGGAAGGAAAATGTTCAATATGGAATGGAGGGCAAAATCTAATGGTAAACTAAATGATGGTAGTAACTGGTACAAAAGCTAATTATGTGTTAAGGATATACACTTCTGTGATGAACATTTAAAATGTGAGAACTCCAAGTTTCCTTTCCCCAAACAATATGTTTTCACAAAATGGGAAATAAAATCTAATGTACATAAAAGCTTTCCCTGAGGAAATGGTTGGAAACCATTTAAAGCAAAATACTGACATTTAACTATTCTTGATCCTAAAAAATAAAATATTTTAGCAGACTCATTTATTTGGAAAAAACAATCTGTAGTAGGTGATGTATTTGAGGAGAGGGGGAAAAAAAATCCATCCTCACAACCAGATCTGGTTGGGGAATGATTTCTGGAATTGTGAACAATTGTGTATATTTTTAGCTACGGTTTCAGATGGCCTTATAGTGTTGGGAATTATAGCATTTTATAGCCCAGAAGTGATTACATAAAATCATGTTAAAGTGATTATAATAAGAACTACGTAGGCAGTAATGTTTGCTGCTCTGCAGAACACTTTGCCCAGGAGACTCTTTAAAGCTGAATGGAACAAAAATGTTGGTAGTCATATGAGACCTGTTGCTCCAATAAAAGTCCACACTCACTAGCAACCACAACCTGGCAACATTTTCGTTGAATCTCACATCTCATCTACTACTGAACATCAAAACAGCCAGTTACATCCTTGTAAAACAGGACAGATAAACAATTTAGCAGCATAAGTGTCTCTTCCTTTATCCCCCTATCATTTTTTTTTTATTTTATTATGTTTGTTCGTTTGTTTGTTTGTTTTTGAGATGAAGTCTCGCTCTGTCGCTCAGGCTGGAGTGCAGTGGTGTGATCTCAGGTCACTGCAAGCTCTGCCTCCCAGGTTCCAGCCATTCTCCTGCCTCAGCCTCCCGAGTAGCAGGGACTACAGGCATCCATCACCCTGCCCAGCTAATTTTTTGCATTTTTAGTAGAGACAGGGTTTCACCACATTAGCCAGGATGGTCTCAATCTCCTGACCTCGTGATCCACCCGCCTCGGCCTCCCAAAGCTCTTTGCAGAAGAATCTCAACTAATAAAGGCAGAAGAAATGATAACACAACCCCCAACGAAATAATAAATCTAGTCATTGAAACATCAATGTGTACTAATACCATAGGTGAAATGTTCATGGGGAACTTTATAATGGATAGATCAGGTTGATAATACCTGAACATATTGATTGATCTCAGCATTATTAAAAGTATGTCAAGCAAACTGTATGTGATAAACTGGTAAATGTTTTATCTATTGCTGCATAATAAACTACTCCAAAACTGAGTGGTTTGAAACAACAGTAAACATTTATCATCACCCACAATTTCTCTGTGTTAGGAATTCTGGAGCAGTTTAGCTGGTGGTTCTAGCTCAAGGAATCTCATGAGGTTGCAGGTTAGGTGTCAGCTAAGGTAACTGTCATCTGAGGACTTTGACTAGGGCTGGAGGATCCATTTCCAAGATGGCTCACCCATATGGCTGTCAGCATGGGGCCTCACTTCTTCACCACATGGTCTTCTCCATAAGGCTGCTTGAGTTTGCAGCTGTCCTGATTGCCTTCCTCTAGATTGAGTGATCCAACAGGGAGAGAGGAAGAAGTCACATGCCATTTATGACTTGGCCTCCTGAGTCCCATGTCATTATTTCTGCTATGTCCTATTGATTCACAAGTCATTCTTCCTAGTCATTGTGGTAAGGGACTACACAAGGACATGAATATGAGAAAGTGAAGATTACTGGGGCCATCTTGGAGGCTGGCTACCACAAATAGGAAGTAATCCTATGAAGTGTTCTTGCCCCATCCTCTGTAAAACAATTCTGGGATCTAATCCAACCTGTAGGTCTAACTACCCATTAGTTATAGCAAATGGGAGGCAAGAGGAAAGGGTAGAGGAACAAATTAAACAACACCACAGGGAAGCAATCAGTCTCTTCCACGATGTGGGACTATTTAAAGAGCAAGATCTTAGCCGGGCGCGGTGGCTCACGCCTGTAATCCCAGCACTTTGGAAGGCGGAGGCGGGTGGATCACAAGGTCAGGAAATCGAGACCATCCTGGCTAATACGGTGAAACTCCGTCTCTACTAAAAATACAAAAAATTAGCCGGGCGTGGTGGCGGGCGCCTGTAGTCCTAGCTACTCGGGAGGCTGAGGCAGGAGAATGGGGTGAACCTGGGAGGTGGAGCTTGCAGTGAGCCGAGATCGTGCCACTGCACTCCAGCCTGGGAGACACAGCGAGACTCTGTCTCAAAATAAATAAATAAATAAATAGATAGATAGCAAGATCTGATTTCCCCAGCCAATAAATGATATGGGGGTAGGGGAAGGTGGGGAACAGTTACAGAGTGAAAGAGATTTAAGAGATGTAACAACCAAATGATAACGATTCAAACAAACCAATTGGAAAATACTTCTTCTGTACAGCTGTGAAAATGTCAAGGACTGGATATTAGATTATGTCAAGGAATTGTTAGGCATGTTCAGGAGGATAATGGCATTGTGGGTGGCTGTGTTTAATATCCTTATTTCTTATATGCTGAAGCATTTACAGTTGGAATGCTGTGATGAATGAGATTTCTTTTAAAATAATTCAGCAAAAATAACAAATGGAGGAATAGATGAAACGAGACTGACAAAAATTTAAAAATTGTCGTCGCTGACTGACAGGGTAAAGGGAGTTCATTTTATCAGTTTTTCTAGTTCTGAATATGTTTTTAAAATCTCCACAATTTTAAGCCACAGAAAGTTTGGGATTAGTCACAGCAGTTAGCATTACGCAGAAGTACCTAGAGGCCCTGCAAGGTGGTTAGCTGTGTTTCGGGATGAGGCGGGTCTGCAGCCGTGGTTCTAAACTTTCATGAACTTAGAGTTTGTGGCAGGAGAGAAGATGAACTGCGATGCAAGGGAATGGTGGGGGAGGTAGGGCGGTCAAGTGGGAGTAAATTGCAAAAGTCTGCACAAATTGGTGATAATGGTCTCTTCTGGGGAAGTGGCAGCAAAACTAGAAAGGAAGGAAAAATCCTAAACTGGTGAGTGGCCACAGCCTACAATAATCTACAGTTGCTTCCTGTCAGATCCCCCTACTTCCTGTGTAACTTCCCTTCCTGGAGCAACGCTTTATTTTTTTGTTCTGTTTAGAGTTTAAGGTTTGCTTGTGAGGGTGCTGAAGAGGCCAGGGCAGGGAAAGAGGATACAAGTTGTTTTTGCTGTTCCTTTTAATCTATCTTTGCAGTAGGGATATTTCGACAGTCTTTTAAAGCATATGATACATGTTGGGAAAGTTGGAGAAAGTCACTGTATAAATATGAAGTGATAATTATGAGGATAGAGCAGGGATTACAAAAGAAGACAAAGACTTTGATTTTTATAACTCAAAGTTGTAACTTTTTAATCCTCACATTTTAAAAGTACTTGTATTTGAGTTGAACAAAAGGACTCAGAGCCAATTTTAGAAGGTTGTTTAAAATGTTTACATCTTCTCAGGCTTTCCTGGATGGAAACATTACCAATTTAAAAAAACCTCCAAATTATTCATGGAGAAGAATAAAGTATTGTCTAAGGGATTGGAAAGCCTCAGAAGAAACCATCACAGAAATTGTTTTATCAAATTCTTGCTACTAAAAGATTGTATTTTATCCCAAAATAGAATGGAGTTTCCTAGCTATTCATGGCTCAGAAAAAACAAATCATCTTGTTTGTTGGCCTCAGATATAATTTGTCATTAAATATAGGAGTGAAGGAAGAGGAAAAGTTATCAAGTTTCAGTGTTTGTAACTGAAACAAAGTTAATTACATGACTGTTCAGAACATATAAAAATACCTTGTTGTATATAAAATGCTTTTGTTTGGGGAATTTGTTTTAATTTCTTTCTATACCTTCTACAACAAGGATATCACAATGATTTCAAATAAAGAAGTTAAAAATCTGAACCCCTATGAAAATCAAAGCACAAGTTGTAAAATTCAAAATGATGTCAAACTGATCACTTGGGGCTATATAGAACCATAAAACCTGATTTAATTATACCAGGGTGCTCAATAAAGAACAGTCTTTTTTTTTAATAACCTGTATTTTCTTACCAAAGGCCCCTGTTTCCTTACCCCACAGTGAGCCAGATTATGTGTGGCCATGAAGGATCTGTGCTCTCTCTGGGCTGAAGGGTGGAGGCACCCAGTAAAACAAGTATTACTGCTGCTTTCTAACTTCTTGCCGCTTTTAGTGTGGCCCCTGCACCAGCAGCTACCATGCTACCTGGTAGGTGTTTTCTTTAAGAAATGCAGGTTCGGCCGGCACGGTGGCTCACTCCTATAATCCCAGCACTTTGGGAGGCCGAGGCAGGCGGATCATGAGGTCAGGAGTTCAAGACCAGCCTGGCCAACATGATGAAACCCCATGTCTACTAAAAATACAAAAATTAGCCAGGTGTGGTGGCACGTGCCTGTAATCCCAGTTACTTAGGAGGCTGAGGCAGGAGAATTGCTTGAATCTGGGAGGTGGAGGTTGCAGTGAGCTGAGATCATGTCACTACACTCCAGCCTGGGTGAGAGTGAGACTCTGTCTCAAAGAAAAAAAGAAATGCAGACTCTCAGGGCCTACTCAAAACCTACTGAATCAGAAACTATACTTTAACAAGATCTCCAGGTGATTCATATGCACACTATATTGTGAGAAGTATTGTTCTAGAACACACAAGAATATTTCAGATTCCAATGCTCACCTTTCACTTCAAATCTCACTTATTTGATGTTTCCATCTGGTTCTCTGAGATGTTTCTTCTTTGGCCATGCTCTCCAGCTCCGAGGTAGGTGCTACCACTACACCTGGCCTAGGCTTTCAGGATAATGAATCCTGGCTCAGATCCTAGAACCTAAGGTTGTGAGCCCCTTGAGGGCAGGGAACAAGTTAAAAGAATGTCTACATCCATTTCAGGACCTGCCACATAGCAGAGACGCAAGTATTTTTTGAAGAATTAGTAAATGATAGATAAGAACATGGCCTTTGATATCAAATTGAGGTAAGTAGAAAACCTGACTCTTCCACTTACTAGCTGCATAATCTTAAATAAATTACTTAATTTATCTAAACTTCACTAAAATGGGAATCATAATCCTATCTCAATGAATTCTACTGAGGATTAAAGAAAACTGAATGTACCTAGCATTATGTACGTATTTCATTCTAAGGGGTCTGGGTTTTTTCATGTATTAATAAAATAGTACTATGTTTTTCCATTTTTAACTGTTGTCTCCTTCCTGTCTTGGTTTATGTAGGCTGCCATAACAAAATACTGTAGACTGCCAAAATTTTTACCTTGGATTTTCCAGCCTCCAGAACTGGGAGAAAATTAATTTGCTTAAGTTTCGCAGTCTATGGTATTTTGTTATGAGAGAGCCTTAGCTAGAAACTGAACCTGCCAAAATTTTTACCTTGGACTTTCCAGCCTCCAGAATTGGGAGAAAATTAATTTGCTTAAGTCATGCAGAGTTCAGGTTCTAGCTAGGGCTCTCTCCCTGGCTTGCAGTCAACCTTCTTGCCTTTTCCTCACATGGCAGAGAGAGAGAGAGAGCTCTTTTCTTCCCCTTATAAAGACACCAAACCATTAGGATTAGGGCTCCACCTTCATGAACTTACCTACTCATAATTACCTCCTAAAGGCTGTATATCCAAATACAGTCACATTGGGGTTTCAACATTTGAATTTTGAGAAGACACAATTCAGTCCATTGTATCTCCAATACGTAGCATTGCAGTGTTAACAGTTGTAACAAAAAATTTCTATGTTAGACAGATTTACATTCCTTATAGCAATGCTATTATTTCTTTGGCCCTATAATGTCCTGATATTCCCTTTATTTCAGTTTTTCTGTTTTCTTGGCATTCTTTATCCATCTTAATATAGAGTCTATTTGGGTCTCTCTTCTAATAATTATTACCTTTTTTTTCTAGAAAACTGTTTATTCTTCTAGAAAACTGTTTTTTTCTAGAAAACTGTTTTTACGCTTCTTAAAATCCTTAAACCTTTGATAAGTCAATAAATTGCCAGAAATGCAAGCGACACTCATAAGCATTTTCTTACAGTGCATCAAGATAAAAATAAGTTAAATATATGATTAGAAAAATTCTTTCTTTCTTTCTTTTTTGTTTTTTGTTTGTTTGTTTGTTTATTTTCTTGAGACAGAATTTTGCTCTTGTCTCTTGTTGCCCAGACTGGAGTGCAATGGCATGGTCTCGGCTCACTGCAACCTCTGCCTCCTGGGTTCAAGCGATTCTCCTGCCTCAGCCTCCCAAGTAGCTGGAATTAGAGGCATGCACCACCACATCCGGCTAATTTTTGTATTTTTAGTAGCGACGGGGTTTCACCATGTTGGCCAGTCTGGTCTAGAGCTCCTGACCTCAGGTGATCCACCCACCTCGGCCTCCTAAAGTGCTGGAATTACAGGCGTGAGCCACTGCGCCTGGCAATTTACTTTCAAAAGGATTATGTAATCTAGCATCCTCTCCTTTACTTTCTGAATTCATTTCTGACTTTCCTTCTGCTTCCTTATTCCAATGCAAAACTACATAGTTCTTCAAAAAGAGCCATTACCGGTTGGGCACAGTGGCTCACTGCACTCCAACCTGGGCGACAGAGTGAGACTCCATCTCGGGGAAAAAACAAAACAAAACAAAACAAAACAAAACAAAACAAAAAGAGCTATTACCCACTGGGCGCCGTGGCTCATGCCTGTAATCCCAGCACTGTGAGAGGCTGAAGCAGGTGGATCACTTAAGGTCAGGAGACCAACCTGGCCAACATGGTGAAACCCCGTCTCTACTAAAAATACAAAAATTAGCTGGGCATGGTGGTGGGTGCCTGTAATCCCAGCTACTTGGGAGGCTGAGGCAGGAAAATTGTTTGAATTCAGGAGGCAGAGGTTGCTTTGAGCTGAGATCAAGCCACTGCACCCTGGCTTGGGGGAGAGAGCGAGACTTTGTCTCAAAAAAAAAAAAAAAAAAGCCATTCCCTATTTTCAATCTGCGACTAACAACAATTATGAAGAATATGAACAGCCTTTCCCCCTAGTCCTTAGATGTTAGTGTATTTTTTGACTGCTATGATCATTTGAAAGCCATGCCCAGCTGAACTCTTAAATATTTCTAAGAACCTTATAGAGATAGACAAAGCATTTAACTCAGAGAAGCACTTAATTAAAGGTGTTTATTATTCAATAAATATCTAGCTCATGCATTTTGTTTGGTAAGAATAGAAAGATGAGAGAAACACAGATTCTTCCCTCTGGGTGTTGGTTGGCTAGTGGGAAAGACATACATATGAACAAAAATAAAATATCACTCATTCCTCATGAATGCATCTGTAAGATACAAATGACTGGCGGTATTTCAAATATACTTGGACTGGGGATATAAATTCACATTGGTGGCGGGAGAACTCCTCAGTAGTATTGTCTAGGTTTGCTACCTTCAATTCCTCTTCTCCCACTTTGTCTTGAATACATGCCAGGTAAGCTTTAATCCTCACAACTCTACTGAAACAGCTCTTGTCAGGGTCACCAGGTCCCTAGGTATTCTCAGAGTGCACGTGGTTTAAATTTCATTGTGACATCCCACAAGTGTGTTTCTCCACCCTGAATCTTTCCTCATCTGAACTCTAGACCATTCATTGGAGTGTAAAATAAATGTTTCAAAATTATATATAAAACTGAATCCTCAATTTTCTTTCACAAATCTTCCTCCATGGCCATTCCTCCATCCTACTATTCACCTCGTTGCTCAGGCCAAAAATCAAGAATCATCTTTCATTCTTCTCTTTACCTTACATTCTTCAAAATGTTCATCAGCAAATTCTGTTGACTCTACCTTGGAATAATATTCCAAACCCAACACCTATCACCACCAATGCTCCCACTGCTCCAAACCATCACTATCTTTGCCTGAATCCTGCAATAGCCTCTCAACTGTTCCCTCAGCTTCCATTCTTTCCCCTTTGCAGTTGATTCTCCACACAGCTGCCATAGGCATTCTGCTAAAATGTCAGCCAAATTGTTCACTCCTCTGCTCCAAAATCCTCTAATAGCGCCCCATCTTACTCACAGTAAAAGTCAATGCACTCAGTGGCCAAAGATCCATGCAGTCTAGAGTTGCTATCCCCACCCCCTGACCTCATCACCAGCTCCTCTCCCCACCCTGATTGTGATCTCACCTCACTGGATTCCTTGCTATTCTTCAACCACACCAGGCATGCTCCCACTTTAGGGCCTCTGCCTTTGCTGTTCTCTGCCAGATCTCTATCTGCATAGCTTGCTCCTTTAGATATGCATAGCTCACCTCCTTTAGATCTTTGTTCAGATATCACCTTTTCAGACAGGACTTCTGTTTTAGACATGTTTCAATCAAAGAAGCAGAATTAGTTGAAGAGAGAAGTAGAGAGAGAAAATGAATTCGTTACACGGATTTGACTTAACCAATTGTAGGAGCTTATTAACCAGACTCTGTCAGGCTGTTTTCTTTGCATTTGATGCTGGAGTTTGAAGTCCATAGATTAGAGAGTAGGAAGGAGAGATGGACATAAACTTGAGGAGAGCCTGGTCAGTGGGCTGGAATCCAACAGGGCACACTGGACCCCATAACAGTTCTCATTGCCTCCAACCTGTTGATGGGGCTATCCTACATAAGAAGCCAGCCCACTTCATCACAGAACTAAACACACACCTGGCCCAGGAGTCAGAGAATCTGAAGGAGAATGCCGGGGAAGGTGAGCAGTTGCAGGCCCTGCTACTGTGCTATATTAATGAAGTGAGCCAGTAGAAGGGCCACAGCATTACCCGTCCTGACTTTTTAAACATGAAAAACAAAATGGTGGCTGTTTCACGTCTTCCCTCCAAATATTGCACAAAAAAACACACAAGAAAGACATAATTCAGCCTAGTCAAGTTACACATTACAAAGCCACCACTCCTTTTATGATTGCTCAGTCTAAAATTGCAGCCCTGCCTCCAGCACTCAGTATCCTTCTCCTCTGCATTATTTCTTCTCCATGCCACTAACATTGCATATATTTTACTTGTTTGTTTTATTTAGCATCAGTCTTGCCCCACTTAAATGTGAGCTTCATGAGGATAGGGATTTTTTTTTTCATGTTTAATCACTGCTTGGTGTCTGGTTCCCAGAAAACTGTCTAACACACAGTACATATCTGCAAATATTTGTTGACCAGAAGAATAAAGGAATTATGTAAGCATTTAGATGAAAATTTTAATAGCTCTATAATTATGATTATTTGTCAATAAAACATTTACATACAGATTTTTTAAATGAAGCAAGTGAGTATTACAGATATAGGAAATAAATTCACAACCTATACAATAATAAGGGAGCTAAAGAACTAGTGGCCTATCACTTATTTTCACTCCCTGTTCCTTGGGAACAGGGAACAAGTTTACAGACAATAGCAGAAGAGCAAAAAGGTTTTGTAAGATCTGTCATGTAATATATAGAATAGTGAAGATAAGACTTTGTTAAATAAAAAGGGCTGCTTATCACCAGACTTCTCACATTAAATAATTAGGCACTTAGTAAATTTACTTGGCTGCTGCTTTTCTTTCTTTTCGTCTTTTTTTTTTTTTTTTTTTTTTTTGAGACAGGGTCTGGTTCTGTCACTCAGGTTGGAGTAGAGTGGTGCAATATCAGCTCACTGCAACCTCCATGTCCCAGGCTGAAGCCATCCTCCCACCCCAGCCTTCTGAGCAGCTGAGACCTTTGTAACAGCCAGCTTAAGGTGTAGCTGCGACCCTTGTAACAGCCAGCTTAAGGTGACCTGTCAGGGCAGTTAATCTGTCATCTCTGTGGAAGTGATCAGTTTTACTGTAATTACTGCAATGAGTCTTGAGTCTAACGAATCAAGAATCAGCCTGGAAGGCAAGAGTCTTCCACTAAGTCATGTAGGAGATCCGGGGTAGGGTCAAAGGGTAAAACCCTGAAAGACCTCTGAAATATCCATTGGTCGGTTTGTATGCTGACCAGAAGGTGCCAACACAGTCCTCCTCATGGGAGACCTAGGTGAGAGGCATGGGAATGGTGCACTGAACTCTCAGAGCAATAAAACTGTTCCTACAGCAACAGGCCTTGTGGGGAAATACTACAGGGTGTGAATTCCTAGACTGGGCTTCACAGTATGGCACAGGTCACTGGCAAACTCCTCCCTCAAAGAGGGCTTTGACCAGGGTCTCACAGGTTTATTTTATTTTTATTTTTATTTTTTTTTTGAGATGGAGTCTTGCTCTGTTGCACAGGCTGGAGTGCAGTGACATAATCTCAGCTCACTGTAACCTCTGCCTCCCGGGTTCAAGTGATTTTCCTGCCTCAGCCTCCTGAGTAGCTGGGATTACAGGACCGTGCCACCATGCCTGGCTAATTTTTGTATTTTTAGTAGAGACAGGGTTTTACCATGTTGGTCAGGCTGGTCTCAAACTCCTGACCTCGTGATCCCAAACTCTACCTCGGCCTCCCAAAGTCCTGGGATTACAGGCATGAGCCACTGCACCCAGCTGACAGGTTTATCTTATTACTTATTATGTTACTCTTGCAACCTTATAACTTTACATGTATGATTTATGTGTTCTCTTTAAATGTTGGTCAGTGATAGATTTAAAGGAAGATCAATAAAGGAAGGAGAATGATGCCTGAGAACTTTGAAACTTAATTTTTTAAATGTCAAGCTAAGGAAATCAGACAGGGCACCTAGGAAATATATCTTAAAGACCAATTTGCATTCTACACGCCTGTTATCAAATGGATACCTCCTTTACCTGGCTATATTGCTTTTACTCGACAGCCTAATAACCTGGAAAGTAGTAAAACTAAATGTGTACCTTATTGATAAGCCATCAAAAGTATTATAATATTTCACCTTTCTCATAAAATATGTGCAAAAAAATGTATTAGGATATTAACATATAAGCTTACCGCTCTAGTGGGATGAGCTATGAATCCAACACAAGACGATTCCTTTGGTCTTTTCTAAGTAGCATTCTACCATAGAACTGCAGAAAAAAAAAACATATACATATATGGCAGTTTTCATAAACAAGGATTTATCCTTGAGCCTTTCACATATGTCTTTAGTTCTCTTTCTAGGATTTTAAAGTAGCATAATTTATTTATAATCCCTTAAAGATCTTAAAGAAAGAAAGAAACAGTATAACAGCATCAACATTCTTTAAACAAAGCTCATTTTTTCATTCCTGGAAATGTGATAAAAATTAAAATTGCTATGAAATAATCATGTTTTTCTCCCAGAAGTGGGGCAGTATTTTATTTAGCTTTGAGTTCTGAAAGTTAAGGCTAGTGCCTGTCATATCACAAGTGTTTTATAAATGTTTTTAACCTGTGTTGTGCCATGAGGCCCAGTTCAGGAATTCACACCTTGTAGTATTTTACCACAAGGCATATTGCTGGAGGAACTGTTTTAGTGCTCTGAGAGTTCAGTGTTCAGCCATTCCCATACCTCCCACCTATGTTTCCCAAGTAGAGGACTGTGTTGGCAACTTTTGGTCAGCATACCAACTGACCAACATGGCGTATGACTATATAGCATATACACGAAATAAGTAGCTATATGCCTTTGTTGTTATTTAAAGGCATACTCTAACAATTATCAAATGACTGTAAATGTACTACACACATGGCTTACACCAAAATATCTGAGATAATGTCAGTAGCACATTGTATTGATTAGAATGCTTTCAGCTGCGAGGAACAGAAAGGTTTGTCTTACTTTGTTAAAACAATAAGAAGAAACATTTTCACATGGTAAGAAGTCATGAGGTAGGGTGGGTTCAGGGCTGGTAAATACAGCAGCCAAATGATATTTCCAAGGATGCTGATTCTTTTCATGTTTCTGCTCTGCCTCTTCAGTATATCAGTCTCATCCTCAGACTAACTCCCCAACCCCTGCCAATGGATAATTCCAGGAATTAATAGAACATTCAGAGACAGAAGGGAAAGTCCGAGTTTCCTTTTAAGATCACGGAAAACTTTCCCAGAATCCACCATGCACACATCCATCAAACTTCTCCACAAGTCTCATTGGCCAGAAGTGTGTCACATGCTTTTCCTGAACCAATTATTGTGAATGGTGATGATACTGCTATTGGTGGTTCAGAGCAATCAGGATTACCACATTCCCACACCTGCCAAGATGCAGAATATGTGGCCAGGTGGAAGAGAAGGACACTTGAACAAAATGAGGATTTTACAAAGATGGAGGAAGGGGAATGGCCATTGGGCAGGCATTCAATGCATCTACTACAGGAGTAAAAATACAGCTTTCCTAAATCTTTAATTACAATGAATATATTAGTCACAATTAAATTTTTAGCAATATTCTTTTTTGGCAGAATTTTATCTTTTTATTATATAGGGAGAGTTGGGGTCAACATCTAGGCATGGATGGAGGTGAGACTGTGGAGATCAGCTCATTCTTTGTAATATTAGCAGCAGGAGAAAATGAGAAGGCAAATAGGGGGTCAAAAAACGGAGGCAGAAGGGCCTGTGGCACTTAGAGAAGACTCTTCTGCCATCTGCAAGTGTGAGTGGGCTTTTGCTGGACAAAAGACGTGATCTGGGATGAACTGTTTGCCCAACCTTGGGAGTCTGCCGATTATTGGCTGTACATGTAACCTGGAAGTTTCTGGTTCTGTGAATTGAGCAAAAAATCTACCCACAACATTTGGAAGTACAAATGGGAAGTACAAGTGGTGTCTCCTCAGAGAATAATGGTAGGAGCAGAGATCTCAGAGCAACCCTGCTCTGAACTGACTTCCAGTGGGCTGGGGTTGGTAAAATGGAATGTTGTCAAAAAGTTGGTTTCAAGAGTCTTGATCTCAATGGTGGCATATAAGGATATTATATCGTATGGTATTATCTCTTATGTTATACTGTGTTGTGTGGTGGGATTTTATATACTATATATCTACGTTTGCACCTACACCCACATATGCACCCACACACACCTGTATGTGTAAGAAAAAGGCAAGGAAAGAGGGAATTGGGAATGTGTTATGTGTCACTTGAGCAGTTTTGGCCAAAGGCAAGAGCTTCAGGGAACTCCTCTCCAGCACAAGGAGTGCCTCTGCAGCGCTCTGCAATCCTTCAGGAACCTATTGTGCTTTCTCTCTCCAGTTCTTCTTTCTTGGGGTCTAAAGGGGCTTCCTTGGTGTGACTGTGGGATCCCTGCCCTCCACACAGTCCTCCTCCCTCTGAGCAGTGTGGCCCATTTAGGTCTCCTGTAAGTTTCCTGTGAAGTCCCGGGCAAGCTACTTTTCTCCTCAGCATGCTTTGTCCTGCCAGCCAAGTCATGTCCCGTTGAGGTCATGGGAGATGCAGTCTTTTACGCAGACATTTGCAAATGAGGGCTCAAACTTGAATCCACAAGTAGGTGCTGGTGGCAGAAACTTGCAGGCATCTGTTCCCATCTTCTGGCACTCCCCACCCCAGCATCCATTCCATACCTTTCTGGCTTGCAGAAACTCTCTGGTCTCCTTTGAGTTTTTGTCTTCCCTGGGGTTCAATGGGAGGCATGACATGTGTGGACCCTGGAGCTAGGGGTGGCTGGGAGCCTCAGATCACCCTGGATGTTGCATAAAGGGTCAGGGTTCAATGGCACTGGCCGGAACCTCCAAAATGTGTGTCTCAAATCCATCAACTTCTCTCCACTGAAGTTGAAGGGTCCATCCTTTCTTTCTGGACTATTGCTGGTATCTCTTAACTAATCTCCTTGCTATTGCTCCACAATCTGCTCTTCATATTATAGCCATAGTGACAGCTCCACATGACTGGGGAGGCCTCACAATCATGGCGGAAGGCAAGGAGGAGCAAGTCACATCTTATGTGGATGGCAGCAGGCAAAGAGAGGTTAGCAATATTATTTTTTTCTTTTTTTTTTTTTTTTTTTCTTTTGAGATGAAGTCTCGCTCTGTTACTCAGGCTGGAGTGCCGTGGCACGATCTCGGCTCACTGCAACCTCTGCCTCTCGAGTTCAAGTGATTTTACTGCCTCAGCCTCCCAAGTAGCTGGGATTACAGGCCCGTTACACCACGCCCGACTAATTTTGGTATTTTTAGTAGAGACGGGGTTTCACCATATTGGTCAGGCTGGTCTAGAACTCCTGACCTCTGATGATCCACCCACCTTGGCCTCCCAAAGTGCTAGGATTACAGGCATGAGCCACTGTGCCCAGCCAGCAATATTCTTAATTGCCCTATTATAATGTAGGAAGACATTTCTGAAACAATTAAGATGTTGTTTTCTAAAAAAAAGTTTTAAAAATGCTTATTCATTCTATTCTCTTTTTGTATTGTTAGCAGAAGTCTTCAAAATTATCTCACTCATTTTAGTTCATATTATTATGTACTCACAATGTTTTATTTGTTTTCTTCACTGAAAAGCATTTTTTAATCCACACTTTTCTATGTACTTAGAATACAATTGTGAACAAAATAGACCAAAATTCCTGCCCTTGTGGGGTTTACGTGGTGTTACCAGTAAGATACGCCTCATATGAAAGGCATTTTAATAATGGGTAATAATTTCAAAATATAAAACATCAATTTTTGATAGCCTGAAAGAACAACCCAGTTTTTTGAAAGTTATCCTGAAAAAAGAAAAAAATAGGTAAACATGGATGCAAAGGATGCAAAAGTATTCATTAAGTAGCTGCTCACCACAATAGTCTGTAACAGGGAAAAATTGAATACAGTATAAATGTTCAAAATCAGAGACCTAGCTAGGAGAGAAAATTGTGTGTCTGTATAGATAATCATTAAAAATAATTATGCTAGGCCAGGCACAGTGTCTCATACCTGTAATCCCAAGTTTGGGAAGCAAAGGTGGTAAGATTCCTTGAGCCCAGGAGTTCAAGACCAACCTGGGCAACATAGTGAGACCTTGTCTCTACAAAAAAAAATTTAAACATCAGCTGGGTGTGATGGCACAGACCTGTAATCCCAGCTACTCAGGTGGATCGCTTGAGCCTAGGAGGTCAAGGCTGCAGTGAGCAGTGATTGTGCCTCTGCACTCCAGCCTGGACAACAGAGCAAGAACCTGTTCTCCATCCCCCCCAAAATTATGCTGTTTAGTTATTATTTAGAATATTGAATAGTCATTAAATATAATTGTGTGAAATAATATTTATTTGTAAAACTGTTCGTGATGTGATAATACTAAATTTAAAAGTAGTATGGAAATAAAGCAGCATGGAAACTCTCTAATAACTTCTTTTCTTTTTAAATTGAGATGGAGTCTCGCTCTGTCGCCCAGGCTGGAGTGCAGTGGCGTGATCTCAGCTCACTGCAGCTTCCACCTCCAGGGTTCAAGCGATTCTCCTGCCTCAGCCTCCGGAGTAGCTGGGATTATAGGCACACGCCACCACGGCCTGCTAATTTTTGTATTTTTAGTAGAGACGGGGGTTTAGCCTTGTTGGCCAGGGTAGTCTTGAACTCCTGACCTCAAGTGATCCACCCGCCTCAGCCTCCCAAAGTGCTGGGATTACAGGCAGGCGTGGGCCACCGTGCCCAGCCTCTAATAACTTTTTGTTACATGTGAATAACACCAAACTGTTTTGTTGTTTGTTTTTCAGACAGGGTCTCACTCTCTCACCCAGGTTAGAATGCAGTGGCATGATCACAACTCACTGCTTCCTCAACCTCCTGAACTCAAGGAATTTTCCCACCTTACCCTGAGTAGCTGGGACTACAGGAACACACCACTATGCCCAGATATAATAATTTTACTTTTTGTAAAAACTGGGTCACACTATGTTGCCCAAGCTGGTCTCCAACTCCTGGGCTCAAGCAATCCTACCACTTTGGCCTTCCAAATGTTGGGATTACGAGCATAAGGCACTGCACACTAAACTATTAACAGTAATTTTTCCTAGATGTTATGATTTGGAGTGAGGTTTTTATGCCCTTTGTTTTCCAGATTTTTTTTTTTTTTCTTTCTGAAATGGAGTTTAGCTCTTGTTGCCCAGGCTGGAGTGCAATGACACGATCTGGGCTCACCACAACCTCCACCTCCCGGGTTCAAGGGATTCTCCTGCCTTAGCCTCCCGAGTAGCTGGGATTACAGGTATGTGCCACCACACCTGCCTAATATTTTTGTATTTTTAGTACAGATGGGGTTTCTCCATGTTAGTCAGGCTGGCCTCAAACTCTCAACATGAGATGATCTGCCTACCTTGACTTCCCAAAGTGCTGGGATTACAGGTGGTGTGAGCCACCATGCCCGGCATATTTTCCAGATTTTTATTTTCAAACATGTATTGACATGATAAATTAAAAGGGAGCAAATTAAAGTCATCAATGATGACTTGAAAATCTCATTATAATAGCATCAACCATTTATTAAGCGCTTACCATGTGCCAGTCAATGTGCTGAGCACTTAACATTTGTTAGCTCACTTAATCCTTTCAGCATCCTTATAGGGTAGGCAAGCCATGTTCTCCATTTCTCCTCAGGCTGTAAATGATAAATTTAACCATTTATTATGTTAAATATCTTGCCCAAGATACAGACTAGGAAGTGGTTCCCCCTGAATTCAGTCCAAAGTAGCCTGACTCAGAGACTGTTTCTGTTTGTTTGTTTGTTTGTTTGTTTGTTTGTTTTAAGATAGAGTCTCGCTCTGTCGCCCAGGCTGGAGTGCAGTGGCGCAATCTCAACCCACTGCAAGCTCCGCCTCCTAGGTTCATGCCATTCTCCTGCCTCAGCCTCCCAAGTAGCTGGTACTACAGGCACCTGCCACCACGCCCAGCTATTTTTGTTGTATTTTTAGTAGAGACAGAGTTTCACTGTGTTAGCCAGGATGGTCTCAATCTCCTGACCTTGCGATCCATCTGCCTTGGCCTCCCAAAGTGCTGGGATTACAAGTGTGAGCCACCGCGGCCGGCCAGAGTCTGGTTTTTTAACCATTGATGCTTTTCTGCCTACAAATACAGAATGTTAAAAGCAGGTTGGATATGGCAGAAAATCAATGAATTAGATCACAAAACTTAGGGAAAAATATAAAGAGATAAGCAGAACTGTATCAAGAAAGCAAAATGACTAGAAGCTTCTCCAAGGTAAAAGAAAATGATCTTTTTTAAAAAACCTAAAAGCTGCTTCATAAACATTTATTGAATTAATAAATATGTAAAACACTACTGTTTTAAATTATTGGCTAAAAATTATTTAAAGAATAACTTTCAACTTTTCAGTTCATTAATCAGTTATGGAAATATCCTGTCCATTGCTTCTTTTATTTCCCCCTTCCTTTCTGTTGCTGAGGTTAACTCTTTAATAACCAGAGAGACAACAAATGTGTACTACCTGCTAATTGACTACTATTCTACTAAGAATGATTTTATGGTGAAAAGGTTAAGACTATTCTAATAGAAAACAATGTTTTTTTAAGGTTTGTGGGTTTTTGTTTTTGTTTTTGTTTGTTTGTTTGTTTTGTAGTTTTCACCCAGTGAAAGAAATCATCAAAAGACAAATGGGATATACACTAATAAACAAAACAAACACGATCTCTCTACTAACACAATTTATAGTCACCTAGTTGGAAAGAAAGACCATAGCTCATGACTAGAGAGAGCTGTTAGAGAATTGTATGAGACACCTCCTGTGTACCACTTCTTAGCCTCTTTGCCTTGCCTCTTAATCCTGTCACAGCTTTGGTGACCAGTAGCAAGTTCTACCACCTTCATGCTCAGCCTGTCAGCAACAGCACCTCACCTCAGCCTGTTTTAAGTACCTCTTACTCCCTATCCTGGTGTCTCTCTTACACCATCGCAGAGGACATTCACAGAACTCACTTAGCACTCACACGAATACAACCGAATACAACCGCACATGTGTGAGTCTTCTGCTCCCCAGGGGAGCTGCCCTCTAGAGACTGCATCACCCACCCCCTCTTGCCCTCTGGCTAATTGTGTTCACCCAATGAGAGGCATTGGCAGGAGATCAGTGGACCAAAAAAAAAAACAAAAAAACAAAAAAAAGGATCATTTCTTCTTTCATTCCTGTCCTGTTTCAGCAGAAAGTTCCCGTGGAGACTCTGTCCCTTTATAACTACAGCTCCTGTGGGCGATCCCGCTTGCTTGCCTCAGCACCTAGCAGGCCATTTCCTCCCCTGGTCCCTTCAGGCAGGGCAGTGATAACATTCCATTGTTGCTAGTCCCTGGAATGCCTCAACAGTCCTTGCTGGTTCCCTTACCTCTGTACATCTCTGTAAATAGCCCTTTTACTAAATTATCTTCAAAATCTCAATTTAGCATTCCTTCTGTTACAATTACAGATAGTCTCTTAACAGCTAATCACCTACCTCCTTTGTAAGAAAAGTACAGGCAAAAAGAATACAAGTAATAAATTAGCATAGTTTAATTAATGAACTCTATGCTGGAAAGCTGAAAGAAATAATCAGGTTGAAGAAAGTATATCATAAGAAAAAGATATTGGGTCTGGGCACTGTGGCTCATGCCTGTAATCCCAGCACTTTGGGAGGCCAAGTTGGGTGGATCACCTGTGGTCAGGAGTTCGAGGCCACCCTGGCCAACATGGTAAAACCCTGTCTCTACCAAAAATTACAAAAATTAGCTGGGGGTGGTGACGGGAGCCTGTAATCCCAGCTACTCGGGAGGCTGAGGCAGGAGAAATGCTTGAACCTGGGAGGCTGAGGATGCAGTGAGCCAAGATTGTGCCACTGCACTCCAGTCTAGGTGACAGAGCTTGACTCCATTTCAAAAAAAAAAAAGAAAGAAAGAAAGAAAAAAGAAAAAGATATTGGTTGGGCCAGGCATGGTGATGCATGCCTATAATCCCAGCACTTTGGGAGGTCAAGGGGGTAGGATTTCTCTAGCTCAGGAGTTCAACACCAAGCTGGACAACATGGTGAAACTCTGTCTCCATAAAAAGTACAAAAATTACTCAAGCATGGTTGCATGTACTTGTAGTCCCAGCTACTTGGGAGGCTGAGGTGGGAGGATTGCTTGACCTTGGGAGGTCAAGGCTTCAGTGAGTGGAAATTGTGCCACTGTACTTCAGCCTAGGGGAGAGAGTGAGACTGTCAAGGAGGAAAAGAAAAGAAAAGGAAAGAAAGAGAGGAAGGGAGGAAGGAAGAACGGAAGGAAAAGAAAGAAAGAAAGAAGGAAAGAAAGAAAGAAAAGAAAAGAAAGAGAGAGAGAGAAAGAAAGAAGGAAAGAAAGAAAGAAAGAAGGAAAGAAAGAAAGAAAGAAAGAAAGAAAGAAAGAAAGAAAGAAAGAAAGAAAGAAAGAAAGAAAGAAAGAAAGAAAGAAAGGAAGGAAGGAAGGAA
>NW_012103321.1:2917105-2921698 GCF_000951045.1 Mandrillus leucophaeus | reverse complement strand
TAAAGCTGAAGATACAATTACAAGGCTAGTCAAAAGAAATCTAAATACAAGAAATGGACTTGTATTTATTGTTTTTGACGTTTAACCTAATTAACTGTTATTGTATCCACATAAACGGTTTCTAAACATGTTCCTGGGAAAAGATACAGTGAACTAGCAATATTATTCATTCTAACAATGTGTGTGTCAGCAATTCACATGTTTGAAATGGTCATAAACAATGACTTCAAGTCTAAATACTATTAGCGTAGGTCACTTGATTTACTAACACTATGATAAATAAATGAGCTTTTAGTAAACACTAATGATAGGCCAGGTCCTGTGCTGATGTGTTCTTGTATATCATCTCCATTTATTTTCTTTAAAACTGCTGGAATGTGCAGTTGTCAACTTATTGGACGCTCTCTTTCTCAGAATCCCCTTCTCTGTATTGTTCCAAATTAGGGTTGGGCAAAGAACTTGTTTAAGATTTGGAAGGCAGAGCAAGCAACAACAGTGACTCTTGGGAGACTGTCAGACACAATAAGAAACAGATGCAGAGGTGCCCAGCAGATCCCAACTTGTCCTCTCTGTCCTGCATGCCTCGTCCTGCTCATCTGCCCGACTGTTGGCACTGCTGACCAGCTGTGGCCCCAGGCTCACCATGCGATGCTTGCCTGTGGACTAACACAGCTTATATCTTGGATGAGAAAATATTTTCTCCTGTACCACCTCACTCAAGAATCAAATCCTCGAGGTAGGGAGTGGGAATTCAGTCAGTCTAGCTTGGCTTACTTGCCTTCCCGTGAGGACAAGCACTTTGATATACAAGGGATTGCATATTGAGAAATAGGTAACTCTTGGGAAAGGAAATTAAGGCTAGAGAAAGGGGAATAGATGCTAAGGGGCCAAAAATAACAAGAACATCAAGTGTCCAGCCTATGCATTTACCCACTATGTTCTGTATCACTGGCTAGCTAATAATAATAGACAACATTTATCCAGCACCTTCTCTGTGCCAGTAACTCAGCAATTTATATGTACTATAATATTTAATCCACACAATGATCATAGGAGGTAGGTACTTTTCTTTCTCTATTTTACAATGAAGATAGATAAAGTTGGCATTTTGCCAACATCTCCTGTAAACTATAGCTGACTAGAGATGGATCTGGTTAGAGGTTTCACTCTAATATCAGAGAACTACTAGATTTTCAACACCAATTTTGCTAATTTAGGGGAAATTTTGCTGGAATTTTTATTAATCCATCAAGCAATAATCCCAGTACTGCTAATTTATATTGTAGTGACTAACTATATAGCATAAATCCCATCCTTCATTCCATAGGAGAGTTCTAAGCTGCATGAGATATTTTATTTTATATTATTTGTTAAAGTTAAAATTTAAAAAGCTACTTTCCTTAAGCTTTTAATTATAATTTATAAATTCTATATTCTATTTCGTGAATCCTAACACTCACTTTTAAGGGAGCTTTTGTATGTTAATCTAATGCTTTAAAATATTTTTTAACTGAACTTAAAAGTATATTACTTTTTTTACCTTTTAGTATTATAATTGACTCACAAATCTCTAGAAATCAAGTAATTATTTTTTAACAGCTTCATTGAGATGATTCACATGCCATACAATTCATCCATTTAAAGTATAAAATTAAAGTGTGCAACTCAAAGTATACAATTAAGTGACTTTACTATATTTCTGGAGATATGTGACCATCATCACAGTCAATTTTAGGACATTTTCATCACCTCACAGAGAAATTCCTCACTCCTTAGTCAAGTGATTCTTATAAATCAGTTAAGTTAAATTTATAAATAAGGTTAATCTTAAATTCTCTTAATTGTTCTAATACTCCATGAACTTGGTGAGATTTTAACTTGAAATCACAGTTATAAAACCATTACCCAATTACTCGTTTTATTTATTTATTTATTTAGAGATGGAGTCTCACTCTGTCACCCAGGCTGGAGTGCAGTGGGGTGATCTTGGCTCACTGCAACTTCCGCCTCCCAGGTTCAAGCGATTTCCCTGCCTCAGCCTCCTGAGTAGCTGGGATTACAGGCGCATGCCACCACACTCAGCTAATTTTGTATTTTTAGTAGAGACAGGATTTCACTATGTTGATCAGGCTGGTCTTGAACTCCTGACCTCATGATCCACCTGCCTCGGCCTCCCAAAGTGCTGGGATTACAGGTGTGAGCCACCACACCCAGCTACTCATTTTAAATTGGAATCATGGGCCCCTTCTAATAGACCAAAATACCTAAAACATTATAAACATCTAAGGACAGATTATTCCTTAATAAAAAAAATTAATAGCATGGTTTTGATTTACTTCATCATTTTAACATTTAATTCCAAATCTTCCCTGAGCTAAAAATACACCTGCCCACTAAAGAAAAATTATGTCAAACAAACATAATTTGAGGTTTGCTTTCTAGAGCAAGTTTTGGGAAATATTTTCTTCGCTAGATGAAAATGCATACCAATAAGAGATTTTGGCCAGGGTTTGAGATCTAGAACTAGAAACACACTCAGAACAACTTATCTCATAATGGTGAGTGACAAGTCATGCCCAATTTGATAGACACTATATCAAGAGAATTGGCCTTTGGTGCCTTAGTGGCAGCTGAAGGAAGCGTGTATGGAATAACCTAGAAGAAAGAGAAGCCCAAGTAATATGGTGGCAGGCAGAGCCCAGAACCTTGTACAAAAATAAATTTTATATGGTTAAAGAAGCTGAGGAATTTTAGGACAGGAATGTGTGATATTTTGTATTGTAATTACTCTGTATTGTTGTCATCCATCCTTCAGCAGAAGTATAATATGGTTATGTTTGAAACATAAAAGGGGGACAACTGGATAGCCAAGAGTGATGTAAAGGATGTAAGGAAGCATCAGCAATGTAAGCATTGATGCAGGCAGCAATGTAAGTTGATGCAGATACAGAGAGCACTCTCCTCTCCAAAATATCCTTGGTTTATTAGAGAGGGCTCTGACTGCCATGAGTGGGATGGAGGCTTGGGCCACGTTATTTGGATATTGTAGGAAAGGGTAACTAAAGGATGAAGGACTTCAGAACCCCCAGGCAGCAGAGGCTCGAGTTAAAGGAGAATGTAACCACATGCTTCTTAAGGAAAGTCTATTCCTTAAAAGTAAATGAAATAGAGAAAAAGTATGGAGAAGAGATGATGGGCTATTTCCTATCATTGTTTCTAAGAAGTCATTGAGTATCAAATTTATGCTGAGTTACAGAATTCCACACAGTTACATTCAGCTACTCAGCAGCTCGGCAACCAAAGGAAACGATTTCTACATCACCAATGCTTATGAAAGAAGGTTTCAGCGCCTCACGTCATGAGGGAGGAAATGAATCATTTGGCTGCTCCAGCACCTACTTAGTTCCCTTGAATTGTATCAACAGCCCCAAGAATTTTGAATTTGGGTCTTTGTAATTAAATGGAATATTTTGTCAATTTTTCTTAAGAATTGTTTATCTTCATAACCCTCTGATTTGGCTTTTTAAAAAGACTTTTAAACAGTGTTTTATGTGGGGCAGTGCTCATGTAGCCCCAAACGTCTGATCTGTTTGGTGAAGGCAGTCAAATCACTGGCTGAAAAAATAATAGAAACAGGTAAACTGGCTACTTGTCATCATGAAGACTCAAAAATTGGGCCTCATTTCCCACTTTTAATAAAGATACTTTTAATATTAATTACATAAATAGCCCTTTGTATGTAAACTAGGCTATTTGGGCTTGGCACCTTTAGCCCCTAACTATAAAACAGATTTTTGAGAAGTAGTGTCACTAACTTTTATTTTCCTCTCTGGCTAGGTGTTTTGTTAGTAAAGGGATGCAAAAGAAGAAGAGTGAGCTGTGCTTCATGCCACTGTGCCCTAGCTGCTGGGAGCTCTTTCACTCGAACCACTATGGTTGTCCTGGCCATGCCTGGCATTTGTCCCACCTAGAAAGCCACCAAATCCTCCACAGAGAAGTCTATGAATGCCTAGTGAGAGAAGTTGAAAAAATGTGACTCGCAATTAGTAACTCTTCACACAACCTCGGTAAGCCATTAAATTTACCACAACTTAAATTTTGGTGGCATTTTATACCTAGCTCTGCAGAACAATTCGTGCTATTAACAGACTTGACAGTCTACTGAATATCTGTGTGGCTTCTCAACTGCTTTGGGGATAGGAGGTGTAGATGGACAATTACATTAATTTCTGCCTGGGAAAGAAGAAATATTCATGCAAGATTGAGCAGAACTATCGTAATGAGTTTGCTTTGTTCTTTTGCCAAGGAACACAGCATCCTCTGTGTTGCCTTTCTTCATATGAAAGTGTTTCTCCACAGAGTGGAGAAGTTCTTTTGGGTCTCGGTATAGGCCACGTCAGCTACACGGTGAAAACCAAGAAGGTGGCATTCCTTGCAAAGAAAGGAGATTCATTTTCAAATTGCTTCTCGACCTTCATGTAAATTATGCCCTATATATATATATATATATATATTTTTTTTTTTCTTTTTTCTTTTTGAGACGGAGTCTTGCTCAGTCGCCCAGGCTGGAGTGCAGTGGCGCGATCTCCGCTC
>NW_012103321.1:2913704-2915865 GCF_000951045.1 Mandrillus leucophaeus | reverse complement strand
AAAAAAAAAAAAAAAAAAAAATTAAATATTTAAAAAATAAAATTATGTCACCAACATATTCATTATAAAATTCTGATTAAACAATCTCATCAGTCATAGCTCTTCTTCTGGACTCTAATTACAGACCTGAATGAGGCAGTGACATTATTAGAAATGTAACATTTTCTGGATATCAGCAAATACCACAGAAAGGCTGTCCCTCTACTTTGGCCTTGTAACTTGACCTTCAAGCTCTATAAATTCCTATTCTTGAAACCTCTGGGCCTTGTGACTCTTAGATGACTACATATTAACTTGCTTTTGCCTGCTTATCTAGTATATTTTACTGCTAACATGAATTTATGTTCATCTTTTCTCTCTGTCACCCTTAAGTCCTTTGCTGGCTAATCCTTCCACTCCCACCATCATTTCTTTTTCCAAAACGTCTCTGGACAAGCCTTTAGCTCATTAAGCTGACTTTCTAGCACTTTCAACATTGTTATACTTCTGTTTAAGTTTTCACATATCATAAATTTCATATTGTAAATTCTTTGAGGGCAAGAACCATACATTTTATTTATTGGTTTATCCTAAGCACCTACTGTGAGGTAGGTAGCCTTTTCCATTTAATTGATTACATCTATATCATTTTACATTAGTGGTATGTAATTGTTGTGATTTATGATGCTTTCTACATTTCTACAGATCAAATGCAAATCTTTTGTTAAGAAATAAACACATTTACTTACGGAGTAATATTCATAAACATAAAAACTGGTTTTGCTTTTTGCGTGAATATCTGTTGGTTGATTTTTATTTTTTATTGCTACATTTGACAAACCTAATGTCATTAAAGAATTACGTTATCATTTAAGACCTTTAACCATGTGACTGCTTATCTCACATGTTTACACTTGAAACTATTCACTGTGCAGTCAAATAAGCAAGTAATGTAGACATTATCTACAGAAAGAATTCACCTGGGATACAGGATGTGACAAGAACAGAGGGTGAGGACATTTTATTGTTGTAGACTTTCCTCATTCAGCTGGAGATTTTCCCTTTTCATTTAACACTAACTTGAATAGACTGAATTTCACATAAATACAGACACTTTAATCTTCATTTCTGATGCAACTCAAGCACATAGATCACTCTTGTGTCCCATACATCACTGCACTGTTCACAATGTTTCTGGATAGATCTCCTGGTCATGGTGCATGTGATTCTGTTTGCTGTGTGATGCTTCACTGTTCTGATGAGTCTTGTGTCTTTGTTCTTTATGCATTTGCATCTCTACACTTATGCTCCTGAAGATATCTCCTAATGGGCATTTGGCTTGAAATTTAGAAGCAGCCTCATGATCCATTTAGCAAAATGTCCTGGGGTGATTTGAGGGAGGTTGGAGAGATTTCAAGGCAGATAGGTAATTGGGAATCTAATGAAAGAGTAGTGAGTAGGAGGGCCTGATCTAGGATCTGATAAGAGGTACAGTTTCAGGGATTTGCCATGGAGATAGTGGAAGGTCCCTACAGAGCCAAGAAAGTAGGTGAAAAAAAAATAAAATAACTATTTGGAAGAGATAAATCAGAGCCCATTTCTCTGGAAGTGGCTACAGGAATGACACCGAAAACTGGCTAGTGGGGATGAAGGTGAGTTTCTCTTTTTAGGAAAGGTGAAGGAGAACACAGGTGCCTGAGAGTCCTGAGCATAAGGAGGCCAGGCAATCCTGCCATCTCCTCAGACGTGTTGTGGGGCCCAACAACATGGCTGACAGCCAACAGCACAGCCAGAATGCTCAGAGCTTCACATCTCGATTAAGTAGCAATTGCAGCAATATTTCAAATTCCTTATTATCAGGGAGAGATATAATGCCTGATCACCTTTCTTTACTGGGGAGAAACAGAGCACATTACAAACATTTGGGTACTTAGAGCAAAGAGCTTGGATGGTAAAGGGGTGGCCTGCCCCTCCACACCTGTGGGCGTTTCTCGTTAGGTAGAACGAGAGACTTGAGAAAAGAAATGAGACACAGAGACAAAGTGAGACAAAGTATAGAGAAAGAAAAAGTGGGCCCAGGGGACCGGTGCTCAGCATACAGAGGACCCACGCTGGCACCGGTCTCTGAGTTCCCTCAGTATTTATTGATCATTATCTTTACCATCTTAGAAAAAGGGAAGTG
>NW_012103321.1:2909350-2910569 GCF_000951045.1 Mandrillus leucophaeus | reverse complement strand
TTCTTTTTGAGACGGAGTCTTGCTCAGTCGCCCAGGCTGGAGTGCAGTGGCGCGATCTCCGCTCACTGCAAGCTCCGCCTCCCGGGTTTACGCCATTCTTCTGCCTCAGCCTCCTGGGTAGCTGGGACTACAGGCGCCTGCCGCCACGCCCGGCTAGTTTTTTGTATTTTTAGTAGAGATGGGGTTTCACCATGTTAGCCAGGACGGTCTCGATCTCCTGACCTCGTGATCCACCCGCCTTGGCCTCCCAGAGTGCTGGGATTACAGGCGTGAGCCACCGCGCCCGGCCTTTTATGCCCAATATTTTAACACAATGACAATATGATCAGCTTTCTGCTTCAGAATGTGTTGAGTCTTTTCCCTATCTTTATGCAACTGTGAAGTACATATGAAACCAAGTGGGTAAATGTAGTGTTATGGGCTGAATTATATTCCTCCCAAAGTTCATGTGTTTAAGTCCTAACTCCAGTTCCTCACAATGTGACATTATTTGGAGATAGGGTCTTTACAGAGGTAATAAACTTAAAATGAGCTAATTAGGGTGGCCCCTAATTCAACATGACTGGTTTCCTTATAAAAAGGGAAAATTTGGGCAGAGCACAGTGGCATATGCCTGTAATCCTAGCACTTTGGGAAGCAGAGGTGGGAGAATGACTTGAGCCCGGGAGTTTGAGATCAGCCTGGGTAACATAGCAAGACCTCGTCTCTACTAAAAAAAAAAAAAAAAAAAAAAAAATTAGCCAGGTGTGGTTGCATGCACCTATGGTCCCAGCTACTCAGGAGGCTGAACTGGGAAATACTTGAACCCAGGAGTTAAGAGGTTGCAGTGCACTATAGTCATGCCACTGCACTCAGCCAGGATGACAGAGCAAGACCTTGTGTCAAAAAAAAAATTTTTTTTTATTAGTTGGGCATGGTGGCGCCCACCTGTGGTCGCAGCTACTTGAGAGGCTGAGGCACGAGAATCGCTTGAACGCGGGAGTAAGAGGTTGCAGTGAGCCGAGATAGTGCCGCTGCACTCCAGACTGGGTGACAGAGCAAGACTGTCAAAAAAAAGAAAAAAGAAAAAAAGGGCCAGGTGCGGTGGCTCACGTCTGTAATCACAGCACTTTGGGAGGCTGAGACGGGTGGATCACGAGGTCAAGAGATTGAGACCATCCTGGTCAACATGGTGAAACCCCGTCTCTACTAAAAATACAAAAAACAATTAGCTGGGCGT
>NW_012103321.1:2900498-2902495 GCF_000951045.1 Mandrillus leucophaeus | reverse complement strand
CTGGAGTGCAGTGGCACAATCATGGCTCACTGCAGCCTCAACCTCCTAGACTCAAGTGATCCTCTCACCTCAGTTTCCTGAGTATCTGGGACTACAGGCATGAGCCACCATGCCTGGTTAATTTTTTAAATTTTTTTGTAGAGACAGGGTTTCACTGTGTTGCCCAGGCTGATCTCAAACTCCTGGGTTCAAGCCGTTGCCCTGCTTTGGTCTTCCAAAGTGCTAGAATTACAAGCGTGAGCCACCATGTGTGGCCTATTTTGACATTTTAAATCAAGTTGAATTTCCAGTCTTGAGTAGGCCTTCCCTTTTTTGTTTTGTTTTGTTTTGTAAGATGACTCCTAGGCTCTTGATTAGGTTTATCCACAAAATTCCATTCAAGCTGCTGCCATATTTTCCTCTGAATGTGCCCGTAGAAAAGGAGATTTGACTGCTTTTTGCTTTCAAACCTCCAGAGAAAAATCTCTTTTGCTATCCTCTTGCTTCTTTTAACTTGTGGTCAAAGCAAAAGAACAACAACAACAAAACAAACAAAACAAAACACAAACACATACAACACGCACACACATGCAGAGATATGTCTTTACAATCTACTTTCATCTGCACACAGCCTTTCTTCTTGTTGCAGTGGAAAGTGGGAGAAATGTTTCTCCAGCAACCTAAAGCCAATCCCTCACCTGTGTGCTGAATTCCATCCCCTTTCACCCTTTCAGATTTAAATAATCATGGTGGAGCCTTATGAAGGAAAACCCCACAGGTGACAAATATTCATCTGTAGAAAACTATTGACACAAGAGGATGTTAACAATATATTCTTAAATGAAAAAGTCAGGCTGTACAACAATACGTATATTAGAATAGCATTTGAAATAGATAATACGGATACATAGATAGATAGAAAAGACTGAGAGAATGTATATATGAGTAGTGATTATTCCTTAATAGCAAGATTATGGGTAGGGGTATGTGGGTCTGGAGGAGTGTCTGCATTTTCTAATTTGTATGCACATAGTTTAATTGTGTTTGGAAATTAAAATTTAAATACTTAAAGAGGCTAGCTTTAAGTATATGAGGGTAGCTGCTCACTCCCACTATGAATAAAGTCAAGTCTCCATCTGGAGCTTTAGGCTTTGAGTCTTATCCAAGAGCACCTATTTGAATAACATCCATACAATGTACATTATAAAAACAAACAAAATTATACTTACACATCCAAGGATTTGGAAGACATAGGACTACATATCCGCTGATTTTAAAATGGACTTTTCTAGTTCCAGCGGCAGAGTAAAAAATGGGCTTGTTTTTCCTCTTGATCAGTGGTTCTCAAAGTGTGATATCCCAACCAATAGCATCAATCTTATGTAGACCTTTTAAGAAAATTACATTCTTGGCCCTATCCTCCCCCAGATAATTTGAACTAGAAATGCTGAGGATAGAGCCCAGAAATCTGTGTTTTCTCAAGCCCTGCAGGGGATTCTGATGCCCACTGAAGTTTGAGAATCATTGCTCACCATAAGTTGACTTCTACACAAAGACGTAGTCCCACAGAGTGTGGAAAAAGCATAAACAAATTGTCATCTCCCCATGCTCTCATAAACAACTGGGACAGAAACAAAAGAATCCTTAACTAAGAGAAGGCTAAGGGTTAGTTTCTCTCACCACTCTGGGCAAATGGAAAAGATGGATGGGTCTACAGCCAACAAGTCTTCAGGAAAATTGAGCTTGACCATGCCATAACAAAAAGGTCAACATGGGCTGGGCACGGTGGCTCACACCTGTAATCCCAGCACTTTGGGAGGCTGAGGTGGGTGGATCACCTGAGGTCAGTAGTTCAAGACCAGCCTGGCCAACATGGTGAAGCCTCATCTCTACTAAAAATACAATAATAACAATAATAATAATTAGCTGGCATTGTGGTATGCGCCTATAACCCCAGCTATGTGGGAGGCTGAGGCAGGAGAATTGCTTGAACTTAGGAGGTGGAGGTTGCAGTGAGC
>NW_012103321.1:2896626-2898298 GCF_000951045.1 Mandrillus leucophaeus | reverse complement strand
AGAAGGTCAGCAGTAAGACATATGAATAAAGATCTCTGTGACATAAGTTTAAGGAAAAGTGCTGTGCCTTGATATGCATATGTAAACATCTGCATAAACCTTTTTAGTGTATAAAGAGCAGCATTGCACTAGCAAGTACCACCTTCAGCCCTAAAGCAGTTTTCTCCTTTCTCAGTAAACAGAACATACAATCGGGTTTTACACCAAGATGTTCCTTTGCACAGGGATGGGTAGGAGACAGATGCTTTTCTCTATCTCAACTGCCAAGAGGCCTTCTTTCCTCTTATACTAGTCCTCCTCAGCACAGACCCTTCACGGGTGTCAGGTTGGGGGACGATCAGGTCTTTCCCTTCCCATGAGGCCATATTTCAGACTATCACATGGGGAGAAACCTTGGACAATACCTAGCTTTCCTAGGCAGAGGTTCCTGCGAACTTTGGCAGTGTACGTGTCCCTGGGTACTTGAGATTAAGAGAATGGTGATGACTTTTCACAAGCATACTGCCTTCAGGCACTTGTTTAACAAAGCACACCCTGCACAGCCCAAAATCCGTTAAACCTTGAGTCACCACAGCACAAGTCTCTGGCAAGGACAAGGTTGGGGGTAGGGTCACAGATTAGCAGCATCTCAAAATGGAGTCTCTTATGTCTACTTCTTTCTATATAGACATGGTAACAGTCTGATCTTTCTTTTCCCCACAGATGGAGTTAGAGCTAGAATAGAGAACTGGCATTTCTCATACAAGTGCTAATCTGAGTAAAATTATATAGAATGCTTTTCCACTCCACAGGATTTTACACAAATTTATTAAATTTATGAAGCTTATTTTAAATAGGATTATTTCTAAATACTATATAAGAATACAGCAAAATGCAAATTCCTAGATACCATTACATGGTATCACTCACTATAATATCCTAAATAAATGCTAACTTTTGTCAAATAGAAATTGTAGGAGCCCATTTTTTGGACTGAGTTCCTACACCAGGCTCCATCAGATGAAACTAAAAACCAAAAGAGTCACTCATGGGCGAGGTGGCGGGCGCCTGTAGTCCCAGCTACTCGGGAGTCTGAGGGAGGAGAATGGCGTAAACCCGGGAGGCAGAGCTTGCAGTGAGCCGAGATCCCGCCACCGCACTCCAGCCTGGGCGACAGAGCGAGACTCTGTCTCAAAAAAAAAAAAAAAAAAGAGTCACTCATATCAAAGTTTCATGTCACCAAACTGAAACTGATTTATCTGGCCTTCTGAGAAATTGGTAGAGAAAGATCAGGCCAAATTTCCCAGACAGGCCAGTTTCAATGTTCATAAAAATGAAATCCCCTCTGCTTTAATCCTTACCAAAATAAATAAATAAATAAATAAATAAATAACCAGAAGTAACCAGTGTTAGTCAGTCAGCTATTTTTCGATTGTTCTTCCTGTTCCTGCCTTACAAGGGCTATAACTTTGAAACAACCAATCTGCTGTTTGTTCTTTGTTTTTGCTTTCAGCCCTTTTCTGTCTATAAAACCAAGCTCCTCTACTCACAGCTCATGGGGAAATTTCTTCTATTTTCTAGAATGAGTGTTGCCCATTTCTAGAATGATGACTAAAGCCAATTAAGACCTTTAAGCTAAATTGTTATAATTTCATATTTTGACATATAAAAAATCTACATATATATATATATA
>NW_012103321.1:2887204-2894559 GCF_000951045.1 Mandrillus leucophaeus | reverse complement strand
AAAAAAAAAAAAAAGGTCAACACGAATTAACTGGTAGCCAACTGGGTATGTGCTCTACTGTGTGATGCTGTCCCAGGGAGGCGATTATTAGACACTCCTCCCTTTGGGCTGGCTAGATATAGTCCTCTTATTGACAGGGACAGGAAACTAGAGGCACTGCCCAGTCACATCAAGAGAAATCAGGCATCAGGGAAAGGCTGCCAGGCAAAGGGGACTCTCCCTTTTAAAAATATATCACACACTAACATTTTAAACAGAACATTGGTACTTAAAATGCTGCATTTAATTGAGTTCCAGTCGCCTGTTTTCTATCTAAAGGATATGGTTTAAAACATTTTAAGGAAGAGTCATTACAATTAGTATTTGTCTGGAGGGGCATGCCCCAGCCCCATCCAAAGTGGCTATCCTAGGAAATCCTCATAAAAGCAAATTGGCAACTGTAATAAAAGAATATGCCCATAATTGCACCTTAATAGAGTTTTAAAATTTGGGAAAAAAATTGTTAGCATAATCTCTATCAATTACAATATAATTTCTCAGATCATTTTAGGCCTATTTTGTGTAATGTATTCATTAAACATTATGTCACAATTAAATATAAAGATTATTTAATTAGAATATGCCCTTAAATATGGAGGGCAGCTAGGGAACATGTCAAGGCTATTTCTTCATTGGTAAAATGACAACTTTAATACAAAAACATACTAAAGAATAAGATGTTCTCACTACGAACACTTTAAATAATAATGAACAAAAATGTCACAGTCTAGGCCAGTCATGGTGGCTCACACCTGAAATCTCAGCATTTTTGGGAAGCCAAGGCAGAAGGATTACTTGAGGCCAAAATTTCAAGACCAGCCTAGGTGGTAGAGCAAGACCTCATCTCTATGAAAAGTAAAAAGTCACAGTCTAAACCTATGTAAATAACATACTGACTCTATGTATAACATTCATTTTCCATTTATGCAAATATTTTCCATTTACTCCATATTTGCAAAAATAAAACCATTTTAAAAATACTTCCTTAAAATTACACCACCTCCTTAAAATTATACCATCTTCTTTATTTCCTCGAATGCCTATATTTACTTTCAAGTAATAATTTCTTTTTAAGTTTTAGGCTTTGCTGGAGATTATTTTATGAAAGAATTAGATATTGCCTTAGGAAACTTTAAAAAATAATTTTATGAAAATTCTTTCCAATGGATACAATTTTTCTCTGTTTCTAATTTGCTAGTGCATTGGCTTTTTTAAAGGTATGCAAATATATGAAAATGATTCTTTTAATAGAAGGAGAAATATCTATGTTCATTATTCTTATTTCATGAACCCTATTCTGACAAGGAGCTCACTCCAATACCAGAAATTAAACTTCTTGGTAAACTCAGAGCTATTTTGAAATTTTACTTGTCTAATAATGATGCCTTGAAAGAAACATAATTCCCATTCAAATGCCATCAGGCTCACTGATTTTCGAGCTGATTTCAGTGTGATATAAAAACAGTAAGATCTGAGATTCCCTTGTTAGTTTTAACCTTCCAATAGATCTTATACATGCTGGCTTGAAATAACAATACTGAAATACTGAACTCTTTCATGATCACATAAAAACATACCACTGTTATTTCCACCCATTTTAATAGTTCATGGTGGGGCTGGGTGCAGTGGCTCACGCCTGTAATCCCAACACTCTGCGAGGCCAAGGTGGGCAGATCACTTGAGGTCAGGAGTTCAAGACCAGCCTGGCCAACATGATGAAACTCTACTAAAAATACAAAAATTAGTTGGGCATGGGTGGCACATGCCTGTAATCCCAGCTACTCAGGAAGCTGAGACAGGAGAATCGCTTGAAACTGGGAGGCAGAGTTTGCAGTGGTGAGCCAAGATCCTGCCACTGCATCCAGCCTGGGCAACAGAGTGAGATTTTGTCTCAAAAAAAAAAAAAAAAAAAAAAAAGAATACTTTATGGTGTAGGAAGAGCAGATTAAGCAGAAAGTAACAATGAACCTCTAGCTCCATATGCCTTACCACCTCCAGGCCACCATTCTGTCTCATCTGTCCAGAATTTAAGGATTGAGATTTTCATATTGGTTATGCACATTATGTTGTCAGTTTTTTCAATAATCCATTAAGAAAGTTACTATTTTTATTATCCTCACCTTATAGATGATGAGACTGAGTCACAGAAACTCCAAAGCCTGCATGCTTCTCCACCAGGCAATATTACCAGAGATAGAGGAACCCCAACCCATTTACGTTCATGGAATACACAACTACCAGTTTTAAACTATGGAATGGCCTGCATACACTCTTCTTTCCAGACTTTGATTTTTTAAAATAGTATTTACATTTTAATAATAGCAACCGTGATAAAGAAGAATTCTGTTTCTCAGCAGTGATTTGTAGTTGTATTATTTAGGATTAGATTTGGCTGCATGTGACAGAAGTTCTCAAACGATAGCTTAAGAAGATTGGAGTTTGTTTCTATCTCATGTAATAGCCTAAGGCAGGCATCTCTGGGCTGCTGCAGCAGATTCTCAGAACCGGGGACTCAGGCCCTGCCTACTTTGTTGCTATACCGGGACCAGGTTTACTTTATGGTCCAAGATAGCTGCTGGAGCACTAGCAATTACATTTGAATTCTAGCCTGCAGAAGGAGAAAGTGTGGGAAAGGAAAGCCTTCCTTTTTTAAAGACATTTTCCAGAAGTTACACGTATAACTCTGTTTGCATTAAATAGGCAGGCCATACTTATTCACATGGCCACCCCTGGCTGTAAGAAAGGAGGAAAAGTTCCCTTTGTTCTGGGTTGCCATGATGCCTGCCAAAACCTGGGTGAAGAAAGAATGGGGTAGGAATGGATTTGGGGAATCAACCCAGTCTTTGCCACAGGAGAGGAAAATGCATTCACATTGGATGGACACAGGGTGAACTGGGGGCCATGGAATACTGGAGAGCATATGCTCACAGAGATATGGGTTACATGCAGCCAGATTTAAAGAGAAGCCAGAAATCTAAATTTTTATGTGAGATTTCTTGATTCTTAAATATTGCCAGTTGAATAAAATATAAAAAAAAGTGCAGACCAAATAAAACCTATCTGTGTCAAGCCTACAGGCTAACAGTTTACTTTCTTTGATTTAAAAGAATGGACTCTGTTTCTCTTTGAGATTTACTATTTTCAATCAAACAACAAATATTGATTGAGGACTACAGTGTATAAGGTACCATGTCAAGGGTGACGAAGGACAGAAAGATATAATCTTTCACTGGAACAAGAAACTCTCTGATGTAGGAGACAGGGTTCATGACTAGAATTGAAAAAAAGAGGTTGCAGTAAACTATGTTTTAGTTTTGCTTCATTTTGTTTTGGTTTTGGTCCAGTTTCTTTACCTAGCCCCTAACACTGTGTCTTATTTCCTTAGGTCTTTTCTCAATGTTTAATAGTTTCCATTCTCATTTTAACTCACTCAAGTAAATGAATCTGTCCCTGGAATTCCGTACTTCTAAAATGTATCTCTTGGAAATATTGAGTCTTCTCTTCCTTATTTTGTTGCTAACGTTTTGGTTGACAGAAAAATTGTTTTAAGCCTTTCTTTACATGTGCTAGTCCTTGTAAAGTTAACCATATACACATACATATCACAATTTATGTCAGAACTTGACTTATTGTCCTCAAAAGGATCTGTGATGGGACAAAAATTATTAATATATAAATGTCTATAACATTCATTCCTGCTCCTCCCAGAAGTAGAGAGTGAGAGGTATTGGTGGTAAAGACCAAAGTCACCCCATCAAATTCTCTTGGAAAAGCAGTGAGTGGAACACCAGCTAGTCTTCCCCTGCCCTAGGGTGATGAGTCACTCAACATTCCTGGTGTCCTCTGGTGCTGTCATAACTGGCAGATGGGAGTGAGGACCAGCTCCATAATTTGCAACGCCCAGTGCAAAATGAAAATGTGGGTCCCCTTGTTCATAATTATTAAGAATTTCAAGTCGGTTACAGCAGAGCATTAAGCTAAGCATGAAGCGCTTCTGAGTGTGGGTCATGTGTTGCTGCACAGTTGGCGGTGACTGTAGTGGTGCACCACTGGACACTTCTGGCCAGGGGAGTGGGGAGCAGGTGGGCAGCAGGAAAACATAGGCTCAGAGATGTAGGGTGAAGTTTTTGTTTCCAGGGAATTTTGGGGTGACAGAAGCACAGCGGCAGTTTACAGTATGAGTTTTTTGTTTTTGTTTTTGTTTTTAACAGAGGGGGAATCAGGGTTTTCTTGTTTCCTTGTTTGTTGAAGTGTTCCTATGATGTGCATGTCCCCCTTTATGGTGTTCAAGAAATGCAGCCGGGCACGGTGGCTCACGCCTGTCATCCCAACACTTTGGGAGGCTGAGGTGGGTGGATCACCTGAGATCAGGAGTTCGAGGCCAGCCTGGCCAACATGGGGAAACCCTGTCTCTACTAAAAATACAAAAATCAGCCGGGTGTGGTGGTGGGTGCCTGTAATCGCAGCTACTCAGGAGGCTGAAACAGGAGAATCGGCTTGAACCCAGGAAGTGGAGGTTGTAGTGAGCTGAGATCCCGCCACCACTGCACTCCAGCCCTCCAGCCTGGGCGACAGAGCAAGACTCCCTCTCAAAGGAAAGAAAAAAAAAGGAAATGCAAAAGAAGAAACAGTTATTATATTATTATAGCCGGGCGCAGTGGGTCACGCCTGTAATCTCAGCACTTTGGGAGGCCGAGGCAGGTGGATCACGAGGTCAGGAGTCCAAGACCAGCCTGGCTAACATGGTGAAACCCCGTCTCTACTAAAAATACAAAAATTAGCAGAGCGTGGTAGTGGGCACCTGTAACCCCAGCTACTCGGGAGACTGAGGCAGGAGAATCACTTGAACCCAGGAGGCAGAGGTTGCAGTGAGCCAAGATGGTGCCATTGCACTAAAAAGAAGAAGAAGAAGAAACAGTTATTATGAAAAGATGCTTTAGTCTGCAGCACTCTGCTGCCATTCAGGCACTGAGACATAGGAGTCGCACTATACAATGGACCCTTGGACAGTGCAGGGATTAGAAGCCCTGACCTTCCTCCCCCAAAATACAAAATTGGCATATAAGTTGTGACTCCCAAAAACTTAACTACTAATTGCCTCCTGCTGACCAGAAACTTTATCAATAACATAACAGGTGATTAACACCAATTTTGTATGTTATATGTATTATATGCTGTATTCTTACAATCAAGTCAGCTAGAGAAAAGGAAATGTTATTAAGAAAATTGTAAATAAAAGAAAATATATTTACTATTTATTAAGTGCAAGTAGACTGTCACAAAGTTCTTCATCCTCATTATCTTCTTGTTGGGTAGGTAGAGGAGGAGGAGGAAGAAGAGGAGTTGGTCTTGCTGTCTCGGGGTAGCAGAGGCAGAAGAAAATCCAAGATTAAGTGGATCCACAAAGTTCAAACCCATGCTGTTGAAGGGTCAAATGTATATAACCATTTCACAGTTCTTAGTAATGTCACTGATTAAGGGTTGGCCCACACTTTATACTTGGCCATCTATCTCCCTTCTTCCCTCTCTGCATCCCTTCCTCCCTTCATGCAGCCCTCTTTTCTTCCTGCCCTCTCTTCCTCCCTTCCTTTCACCTTTCCTTCCTTCCTTTGCTTTCTTTCAAACAATTGTGAAGCCTTTCATTATTTTCCAGTAAGAATCTTAAAATATTTTCACTTAATGATAACCAATCATACTTATTTAAGCAATCAAATGATTATTTTTCCCCATACCATTGCAAAGAAGATCATAATAAATTCTTATTTGTTCAAGGCTGCTGTCCTATATGTAACCTCACTCACCAGGAGCTATGTTCAAAGATAAGGCCCCTCCCTTCACTTTCTATATATTCTCTAATTTTTCACAGAAAGTTCCCTCAACCCTCCTGCCTTGAGTAATAGGTCACTCTACCCCCTAAATACAGCTTGTGATGGGTTCCAAATACCACTTTTATACTGTCACTTTTTTTCTTAAGAGATGGAGTCTTGCTGTTTTGCCTAGACTGAAGTGCAGTGGCACAATCATAGCTCATTGCAGACTCAATCTCCTGGGCTCAAAGGATCCTCCTGCCTTAGCCTCCCAAGTAGCTGGAACTAGAGGTGCGTGCTACTACACCTGGCTAATCCATCAATAGTCTTGAAAAAAAAATCCTCCTTCTTTGAAATATATGACACCTGCTATCTCTCCTTGTCATTGGAAACCACACATTTCTGCTCACTCCTACTGAGAGGCTTTAAAATCCTTAGTTCCCTTGTTCTCCACCAAGATCATCCTTAAAAAGCCTAACATTGAATCAATCCAACTATCCACCTCCAGTCCTACACCAACATTGCTAGGCTACTGGAGAAAATCTCATAAATGTAGAGATTATTTCTATCATATTGTCTCCACCTCATTTGGGCTTTCAATACTACTTGTCAATCCTTTATATGTTCCTAGTGAATGTTCTCTCCAATTCTACACACAATCTACTGAAAATGCTCTTCCTTATACCATCTATACTGACACTAATTTCTTTTCTCTTAGTAATTAACTTTCCCCCTACCCCCGAAAAATATTGCTTTTGGGTATTGACTTTTTCCATTTCTTGCCCCTATATTTACAAACAAGTCTATAAATACATCCACTGAATTACACTGATTGCATTCATCGCCCCAGTTAATGACCTCCCTTTTCCACACCCTTTGCCCTACAATATTGTAGTCCCTTCTCATTCTGATCCTGTGCTTGCCCATGTAACTTCCTTTTGTGGAGGCTTGAAGAAGTGCTTGCGTATTTCTGCGTTCTGTTTGGAGCTCAGTTAGGACCTTGAACAGAAGCCCAAGCTAACCTGCTGGAGGATGAGAGCACATGGAGCACAGCTGAATTGTCCTAGCCAAGACCTTCCTAGTCCAGCCAGTCTCAGCCAATCTATCAGCTGACACGGAGCATGAACAAGCCTGAAGACAAGATTTGCCAAATCTGGTCCAGTAGAACTGCCTACTTAATCTGCAGACTCATGAGAAATAATAAGCAGTGGTTGTTTTCAACCACTACATTTTGGGATGGAGAGTTATGTAACAATGGCTGACTAATACAAGCTCTCACCTCCAACTCTCCACTCTCAGAGGAAGAATCCTTTCTCCTTTTTAAGACAAATTTATTTATCTACTTGCCCTTTATCCCATTCCTGCATTTCAGATCTCATCCTTTTGATTATCTCTCCATATATTGCATTTTCAACCTCTTGCTCCCTTTTGACCTCTTTCCCTAATATATTAATATAAGCATGTTCAAATCTTTCCCATTAAAATAAAACACACAAAAATAAACCTGTG
>NW_012103321.1:2882786-2887154 GCF_000951045.1 Mandrillus leucophaeus | reverse complement strand
TTTATTAAGTGCAAGTAGACTGTCACAAAGTTCTTCATCCTCATTATCTTCTTGTTGGGTAGGTAGAGGAGGAGGAGGAAGAAGAGGAGTTGGTCTTGCTGTCTCGGGGTAGCAGAGGCAGAAGAAAATCCAAGATTAAGTGGATCCACAAAGTTCAAACCCATGCTGTTGAAGGGTCAAATGTATATAACCATTTCACAGTTCTTAGTAATGTCACTGATTAAGGGTTGGCCCACACTTTATACTTGGCCATCTATCTCCCTTCTTCCCTCTCTGCATCCCTTCCTCCCTTCATGCAGCCCTCTTTTCTTCCTGCCCTCTCTTCCTCCCTTCCTTTCACCTTTCCTTCCTTCCTTTGCTTTCTTTCAAACAATTGTGAAGCCTTTCATTATTTTCCAGTAAGAATCTTAAAATATTTTCACTTAATGATAACCAATCATACTTATTTAAGCAATCAAATGATTATTTTTCCCCATACCATTGCAAAGAAGATCATAATAAATTCTTATTTGTTCAAGGCTGCTGTCCTATATGTAACCTCACTCACCAGGAGCTATGTTCAAAGATAAGGCCCCTCCCTTCACTTTCTATATATTCTCTAATTTTTCACAGAAAGTTCCCTCAACCCTCCTGCCTTGAGTAATAGGTCACTCTACCCCCTAAATACAGCTTGTGATGGGTTCCAAATACCACTTTTATACTGTCACTTTTTTTCTTAAGAGATGGAGTCTTGCTGTTTTGCCTAGACTGAAGTGCAGTGGCACAATCATAGCTCATTGCAGACTCAATCTCCTGGGCTCAAAGGATCCTCCTGCCTTAGCCTCCCAAGTAGCTGGAACTAGAGGTGCGTGCTACTACACCTGGCTAATCCATCAATAGTCTTGAAAAAAAAATCCTCCTTCTTTGAAATATATGACACCTGCTATCTCTCCTTGTCATTGGAAACCACACATTTCTGCTCACTCCTACTGAGAGGCTTTAAAATCCTTAGTTCCCTTGTTCTCCACCAAGATCATCCTTAAAAAGCCTAACATTGAATCAATCCAACTATCCACCTCCAGTCCTACACCAACATTGCTAGGCTACTGGAGAAAATCTCATAAATGTAGAGATTATTTCTATCATATTGTCTCCACCTCATTTGGGCTTTCAATACTACTTGTCAATCCTTTATATGTTCCTAGTGAATGTTCTCTCCAATTCTACACACAATCTACTGAAAATGCTCTTCCTTATACCATCTATACTGACACTAATTTCTTTTCTCTTAGTAATTAACTTTCCCCCTACCCCCGAAAAATATTGCTTTTGGGTATTGACTTTTTCCATTTCTTGCCCCTATATTTACAAACAAGTCTATAAATACATCCACTGAATTACACTGATTGCATTCATCGCCCCAGTTAATGACCTCCCTTTTCCACACCCTTTGCCCTACAATATTGTAGTCCCTTCTCATTCTGATCCTGTGCTTGCCCATGTAACTTCCTTTTGTGGAGGCTTGAAGAAGTGCTTGCGTATTTCTGCGTTCTGTTTGGAGCTCAGTTAGGACCTTGAACAGAAGCCCAAGCTAACCTGCTGGAGGATGAGAGCACATGGAGCACAGCTGAATTGTCCTAGCCAAGACCTTCCTAGTCCAGCCAGTCTCAGCCAATCTATCAGCTGACACGGAGCATGAACAAGCCTGAAGACAAGATTTGCCAAATCTGGTCCAGTAGAACTGCCTACTTAATCTGCAGACTCATGAGAAATAATAAGCAGTGGTTGTTTTCAACCACTACATTTTGGGATGGAGAGTTATGTAACAATGGCTGACTAATACAAGCTCTCACCTCCAACTCTCCACTCTCAGAGGAAGAATCCTTTCTCCTTTTTAAGACAAATTTATTTATCTATTTGCCCTTTATCCCATTCCTGCATTTCAGATCTCATCCTTTTGATTATCTCTCCATATATTGCATTTTCAACCTCTTGCTCCCTTTTGACCTCTTTCCCTAATATATTAATATAAGCATGTTCAAATCTTTCCCATTAAAATAAAACACACAAAAATAAACCTGTGGCTTCCACAAGTTATGGACCTATTCTGTCATTCTTTTCATTTATATTCCTTGAAAGGATAATAATTTATACTAGTGCATTAGTTAGGGTTCTCCAGAGAAGTAGCACCAACAGGATGTATATATTTATAGAGAGAGATTTATTTTAAGCAATCGGTTTATGCAATTGTGGAGGCTCAGTAAATTTAAAATCTGATGATGAAGGCTAGCAGGCTAGAGACTTAGGGTTGTGCTTCCCAGACTATCTGGGCCTTCTCATGTAACAGTAGCTCCAGCTACCAAATCTTTATCTTCCACTTAGCTCGCTCTTCTGAGCTTCATTTCATTCATTCTTTCACTGAGGGTGTTAATAGGGTATCTATCTTAATGAATACAAAGCACTATGGGACCTTGTGGCAACTTTTAAAATGTCCCCCCAAAACCCTGCCTCCTGTTATTCACACCCTTGTTTTACTTCTCCCTTTGAGTGTGGGCTTCCAATGAATAGAATAGAGCAAAAGTGATGAGATGTTACTTATGAGATTAGGTTACAAAAACACTCTGGCTTCTTTTCTTATTAATTCCATCTTACCCTCTCTTAGAACTGTCTCCTTGTGTCTTTCTCAAAAGTCTTTGCTCTGGGAGCAGCAAGCAGACATGTTGTGTGGGAAGCCTTACGAAGAGGCTTACATGGCAAGGAACTCAAGTTTCAGGCCAATAGCCAGAAATAACGTGAGGCCTGCCACCAGCTATGCTAGTGAGTTTGGAAGCAGGTCCTCTCCAGTTGAGTCTTGAGATGACGGCCTACCTGGTCAATACCTTGATTGCAGCCTTCTAAGAGACCCTGAGGCAGGAGCACCCAGTTAAGTTGTGTAACTAATGAGCTGGTCAAAGGGATGTGGACAAAAGTGGTGTGTGCAACGTCTGGAATGTGCCCTTAAAAGGAAGGTAACATCATTGTTTCCCTTTGACTCCTTTTCTGCTGGCTGGAATGCAGTGTAATTGTTTGGGTGAGTTGACTTGAACCGTGAGGATTCTTGATCCACAAAAACCATGAGAAAATAAATATTTATGGTTACAAGCTGCTATGTGTTTATGTAGTTTGTTTTATAGCAATAAATAACTTATACAGGGCTGGCTACTCAGGATCCATCCTCAAATAATGAATGCTCCCTGACATAAATAATCCCTCATCCATTAGGGGTGATGGAACAGTGTCTGTAACCACAGCACAACATGGTAGGTGTTACAATATACACAACAACTGGTGGGAGCATAAAGAGAAGAGAATTTCAATCATACTTGAAGGTGAAGTGATTCACGCAGTGGATTTTATTTTGTCATTGAATGAGGAGGCTAAATCATTTGATGAATATGAAGAGAAAAAGATGGTGGGATACTTGAGGAGAAAATGACTTTTTAGCACCTATGCTGAGAAGAATAGTTGAAGGAATTGGAAACGAAACAACTAATGGTATTTAGGTAGTGTAGAAGTAGGGACTGGAAATAATGGACTTATATGATCTTCAATCTGAGGTTGGGATTTATTATGCTAAATACTTTAGCAATCTGGATATAAGATTAGAGAAATTGATGGCTGAATTTGGGATTTCAGAGAAGGTGAAACAGAAAAGCAAGGAACCAAGGAAGATGAGTTGAGAAAAACAGCAAGACAATTATTGCACTTCTGGCTCACAGAGTTTAGACTGACTAGGGAAAGAAAGATAATCAAAGCTTCTGAGAGTTTAGGGAAAAGGCACCTGATTCTGACCCCCCACAAATAACTGAGACTAAAGAGCCAATGCTGTGTTTGATTTAAGCCTAGGTGATGTATTCCCTCCCTGAGGTGGAGAAAACTCACAGCTGAGAAGAAAGTTCAGATATGCTACCATGAAAACCATGAACGCACTAGCAGAGATCACTAATTCCCTACTTTCTTCTAGGGTAAGTGAACCCCTAATTTTTGGGGGGAGAAATAACAACTGCACTTCCTAATGTTTCCTGTAGCTAGAGATGGCCATGTAGCTAACGAGCTGGTCAAAGGAATGTGGACAAAAGTGGTGTGTGCAACTTCTGAACTGTGCCCTTAAAAGGAAGGTGACATTATTGTTTTCCTTTCACTCTTTTTCTCTTGGCTGGAATGTGGTGTAACTGTGGTGGTGAGCTGACTTGAATCATGAGGAAGAGACTACATCCTAGGGAGGGCAGAACAACGGAAGGGGCCCATATCCCTGAATGATCTCATAGAACCTTCACACCAGCCCTAGTCCTACATGAGGGACAATTAAACTTGTTCATTTTTCAAACCACTTTTAATGTGGGTCTCTGT
>NW_012103321.1:2874076-2881791 GCF_000951045.1 Mandrillus leucophaeus | reverse complement strand
CAGCCGTGCGTGCTCACGTGACGGGTCCGCGAGGCCCAGCTCGCGCAGTAGTCCGGGCGAGCGAAGATGGCGGCCGAGAGGGAACCTCCTCCGCTGGGGGACGGGAAGCCCACCGACTTTGAGGATCTGGAGGACGGAGAGGACCTGTTCACCAGCACTGTCTCCACCCTAGAGGTGAGAGCGCGTCGCTGTGGGTGCTGCGCTGCGTCGCTGTCGCTCGTCTCACCTTTCCCCTGCCCTGACTTTTCCCTCCCCACCCCCCGGGTTTGCAAGGACCGTCTAGGGGTGACACCTGTGACGCGAGCCCCACCTCCGGTGCCTGTCAGAGGTCTGTGTCTTGGGCTGAGCGCAAGGCCTCCTCAGTAGAGCAGCCTGCGACCCGGGGGTGCCGACCTAATCCTCTGAGGGGCCGGGACCGAACTGAGAATGGCAGCGGCCCTTTCCCAGCTCAGCTGGCCTTCCTCGGTGTCACTTGCACCTCCTCCTCTTCAAGCCAGGAAGGGGCTTGCTCTGCATCCCAGTAAACCTCCACCGAGCTCTCCGGGGGCTTCAGTAGCCCTTTTGGAGAGGTGCTCGCTTTTCCTTTCCCGAGGAAGGGTGTGCCGCTGCCAGGGGAGTGCAGTGAAGTGAGCGCTGAGGGGCTGAGGGTCTGTGGGAAATGAATGGGTGCCCTTTCCCAGGAATGGCTCTTCACGGACTGAGGTTCCTCTTGAGGGAGCTGTTTTCGATTTGGACTGTTAATTAGGTAAATGCGTTTGCCTGTTTTTGTTTGTCTTTAGTTCCTAGACTTTTAAAAGGTCATAGTGTTTATAAAATGTAAAACTGAAGGCAGGATTAGTCCAGGAAACTGCTGTTGTGTGTGTGTGTGTGTGTGTGTGTGGGTTTTTTTTCTAAGTTACCTAGGGAGAAATAGAAACAGATGTCCACTCCTTTTTCCTCTTTTCTCGCTTGATCAGCGATCTCTGAAGCTGTGTGTTCCTGTTTTTGTCAAAGGAAACACCCTCTGTAAACTTAACTGTATTGGGCCCTCCTATATCCAGTTCACATTTGAATTGCTTTGCGTTTGATGAGAGCACCCACACTTCACAGCCTAATTTTAAGTGTGTGTATGTGAATTAAAATGTACGAAATTTCCCAGAGGATTGTTTACCGTGGGCTGTACTTGCTTATGAAGTACTTTTAATAAGCTTTCTTGGCTTGTTCAACTCTGCACCCAATCAATTGGAAATTACTGTAAAATATCCATTATCTGAAATTCAGTTACCTGAAATTGGAAACCCGGAAACCGTTTTCAGCACTGATCACATTCTGCTAATTGCATGTGCAGTGTCCCAGCCAAACCCCACGTCCCCTCAGGTTATAGGCTTCCTGCAGCTAGTGTTAGTTTCCTGATCATCTTTGTGTCTCTCACAAAATTTTGAACATGTGTATTTATTAGGTTGGGACAAAGTAATTGCGTTTTTTGCCATCCCTTTTAATAGCCAAAAGCCGCAATTACTTTTGCACAAGCCTAATAGTAAATGTTTACCTGAGTTAAAACCAGCACCTCCTAAAATTAATAAAAATTACTTTGCAGAATATATTTTTGGGGATTAGTATCCTTTTAGCCCTTTATACTTACTATACAGCTACTTTAACATGTACGTGTGTTGAAAGTGTCTGCAGGATCCTAAGACCTGTATTCCTTTTGGAGGATACAGTTTTTCTACCAGCGAGAATCAGAACAAACTTGATTGACCCTAGTGTGAACTAGAATACTGTGAAGGCTAAGCATTCTGTTGGGGGTCTGTTAGAGTTGAGTAAAAAGAACTATAATCTGTATTTCCCATGTGAATGGAACTTTTTAAAAACCAGAGCGTTATATCCTTTCTTCCGTAAGTCTGCAAAGTTTGTTTATGAATAATTTATCTTGGTTAACGCACGTGAAAGTTGTAAACACATTTGTTTTTGATTGTTCATCTCAGCCCCTTATTTAATATACTCATTTAGGTTACTGATTTTCAGAAGGTGGTGTGGCTATGAGATTTGTAAAGTCAGATTTTTTTTTTTTCTTTTCAAATTTGGAAAGAATATATAGCAGTATTTCCTAGTATACCAAAACTGCTTTAAAGGAACGTTCTTTCAGTGCTTCACTTTTCTTTTAAGCAGTGCTTCTCAAACTGTGGTGTGGCGGAGTATCCACAGTATTCATCTTTAAAATGCAGATGGCTGTGCCTCACTGGAAACAGCATGTTTAATAAAGTGTTCCAGATCCGTGTTTTGCAATCTTTATAAATAGGGATCTTGTTGAAGTGCAAATTCTGATTCTGTAGGACTGAGTAGAGCCCGATATTCGGCATTTTTAATAAGCTTTCCTGATATCAGTGCCTCTGGTCCATAGACAACATTGAGTTGCAAGGCCCTGGGTAATTCTGATATAGATCATCAGTTCTAGAACACTAGAATTTATTCCTCCTATTTGGCTGTAATTTTGTATGTTAACCCATTTTTGACTATTGGCCCCTTCCCAGACTCTACTAATCACTTACTTTCTACTTCTATAAGATCAACTTTTTAAACTTTTAAATAAGTTTAATCATTTGAAGAGTTGCCAGACTGGTTTCCCAAAATGGGATGAGTTGGAGGCACTTTTTAAAAAAAATTATTTTATTTTTTCAAGTTCTGGGGTACTTGTGTAGGATTTGCAGGTTTCTTAATAGGTAAATGTGTGCCATGGTGGTTTGCTGCTCCTATCAACCCATCACCTAGGTATTAAGCCCAGCATGCATTAGGTCTTTTCCCTAATGCTCTCCCACCCTCCCCTGACAGGCCCCAGTTTGTGGTGTTCTGAGTTGGAGGCACTTTAAACAGTCTGAGGTTAAAGGCCTAAAGAACGAAAGTGCAAATAATAAAGGAGAAAAGAGAACTAATGTAATAACAGATTAAAAGATAATATTCAGAATACTTACAATGCCTCCCTTCAGATGATTCTTAGGGGAGGGAATAATAAGTTTATTTCACTTAAGGATATGTTATATCAGTGAAGATAGCATTAGGCAGCTAGGGATGCTGGGTGGGCTAGAGATGTAGCTTTGGGAGTCTATCTTAAATTTATTGAAAACACTAAACCGGGATCTTTGTGGAAATCTAGCCCTCCTCTAGTGGAGTGTATGAACCAACAGAAGTCAGTATAATAAATACAACCATGTGAATAAATACCTGCCATACCAGGTGATGTATGTGTAATTAAATATCTGCACAAGGTACAGAAACAGGTGATATATGTGTAATTAAAATATGCACAAGGTACAGAAACAGTATAGAAGACTGGAGTGACTTGATTGCGTGGAGATGATCTTTGAGGCCCTAAAAGTGGTTGAGAATTATCAAGAGAAAGTAGATTAAGACAAGAGACACTTTTGGTAAAGAGGAACTGAGAACAAGTTTAATATCTGCTGTTCTAACACAACAGGTAGTAAAAGTGTATATAACTTGCTTTCTTTTCTTTTCTTTTTTTTTTTTTGAGACAGAGTCTTGCTGTGTCCCAGGCTGGAGTGCAGTGGCGCAATCTCGGCTCACTGCATCCTCTGCTTCAGCCTTCCAAGTAGCTGGGATTACAGGTGCACACCACCACACCTGGCTAAATTTTGTATTTTTGGTAGAGACGAGGTTTCACCATGTTGACCAAGCAGGTCTTGAACTCCTGACCTCGTGATGTGTCCACCTCGGCCTCCCAAAGTGCTGGGATTACAGGCCTGAGCCACTGTCCCCGGCCTTGTTTTCTTAATTCTGTTTTCTAATCCTTGGGCCTCCAACTTTAAATGTATGAATTTTTTGAAAATTTCATTATGAATTATCTATGTTTCAGAGGGAAAAATTTGTGAACAGGTATTTAAATGCATTAAGCTTGGAAAATTACTAGAAAGAGATTTGTGAAGAAGCATGATTCTAGTTGACCACTTTGTCTTGAAACCTTTAAATTTAAAAAGTTTTGAATGAATTATTTTTAGATCCTATAAAAATATGTTATTCTATGAAGTTGCTTGAGAGAGGAATGATCAACTTTTCTTGAAGAGATTTTCTTAGCCTCTTTCCAGCCTCTGGCAACCACTGATCTGTTTTCTGCCTAAAGTTTTGTCTTTTCTAGAATGTCATATAGGTGGAATCATACATTATGAAACTTTTAGAGTTTGACTTTCTTTAACTTAACATAAAGCATTTGAGAGTCATTAAGTTTGTTCTGTGTATCAGTTGTTAATGACAGTTTGTCTGTTGATCAGCCGAAGGACATTTCAGTTGTTTCCAGTTTGGGGTATTTATGAATAAAGCAATATAAACGTGTACTTACAGGCTTTTGTGTGAGCATGAGTTTTCAGTTTTGCAGCGTACATACAAAGTAAGGTGGCTGGGTTGTGTGGTAAATATAAGCTTAAGTTTAAATAAACTGCCAAACTATTTTCCAAAGTGGCTGTACCATTTTTCATTGCATCAGTAATGACTGAGAATGACAGCTTTTCCATATCCTTGTCAGCACTTGTTATTAGCAGTTTTAGTTTTAGGCAATGGTGAGCTTAAGGCTGGTCTTGCTAACAAAAACTGCATGTTACATTTTTAGGAATTTTATGAACTGGTTAATACACCGCCATTATTATGAGTTAAATACAATGAATTTAAAATTAAATATATACATATGTAAAGTTTATAAATGTATAAAATTTTTATTAATGTTATAAATATGTAAAAATAATAAATATACAAAACTCCTCACTAATTCCTTTACTATATTTCCCTATTACCTATGCTCTTGAGATTAATTATGTCTGTATGGTGGAAAGTACGTCTTCCCAGCTCTACCACAGAAATCAGCAAAAGCTAAAAATCTGGATCTTCTCCTCTGCAGATCTGATTGCTAAACATTTGCCTACACACCACTGACTTTTAGCCATTCTAAGAGGTGTTTAGTGTTACCTCATCCCTTTAATGTATATTCCCTAATGACTAATGTTGCTGAGTATCTTTTTATGTACATAACATCTGAATATTATCTTTTTTGGTTATGTGTTCTTTTACATCTTTTGCTTATTATTTTATTTTAATTTTATTTGAGACAGAGTCTTGCCCTGTCACCCAGGCTTGGAGTGCCGTGGTGTGATCTTGGTTCACTGCAACCTCTGCCTCCTGGGTTCATGAGATTCTACTGCCTCAGCCCCCTGAATAGCTGGGATTACAGGCCCCACGCCCAGCTAATTTTTGTACTTTTAGTAGAAACAGGGTTACACCATGTTATCCAGGTGGGTCTCGAACTCCTAACCTCAGGCAGTCCGCCCGCCTCAGCCTCCCAAAGTGCTGGGATTACAGGTGTGAGCCACCGCGCCTGGCCTATTCCATACCTGGCCTATTTTATTTTATTTTATTTGAGATGGAGTCTCACTCTGTTGCCCAGGCTAGAGTGCAGTTGATACAATCTGTGCTCACTGCAACCTCTGCCTCCTGGGTTCAAGAGATTTACCTTCCTTAGCCTCCCTAGTAGCTGGGATTACAGGCGCCCACCACCACGCCCAGCTAATTTTTGTATTTTTAGTAGAGGTGGGATTTTGCCATGTTGGCTAGGCTGGTCTTGAACTCCTGACCTCAAGTGATCTACCTGCCTTGGCCTCCCAAAGTGTTGGGATTACAGGCATGAGCCACTGCACCTGACCTGTTTTGCTCGTTTAAAATACTGAATTTTGAGAATTATTTATGTTCTGAATTTTTTTTTTTCCGCAGTCAGTGACTTGTGTTTTTTGTTTTTTGTTTTTATTTTTTGTTTTTGTTGAGATGGAGTCTCGCTCTGTCGCTAGGTTGGAGTGCAGTGGTGTGATCTCAGCTCACTGCAACCTCCGCCTCCCCAGTTCAAGCGATTCTCCTGCCTCAACCTCCCAAGTAGCTGAGACTACAAGCACGCGCTACCGTGTCCAGCTAATTTTTTGTGTGTTTTTAGGAGAGACAAGGTTTCACCGTGTTAGCCAGGATTGTCTCGATCTCTTGACCTCGTGATCCACCCATCTTGGCCTCCCAGACTGCTGGGATTACAGGCGTGAGCCACCATGCCTGCCTGGTGACGTGTGTTTCTGTTTGATTAACAGTATCTTTGTCAGAGCAGATGTTTAACATTTTGGTAAAGGAAAGCTGTCTTTTCTTTTTTTATTGATAGTATTTTAGATGTCACATATATGAAATCCTTTGCTAACTTTAACCCACGGTCACAAAGGTTTTGCTTTTAGTTTCTTCCAAACGTTTTATAATTTTACATTGTACATTTAGGATTCATGTTGAGTTAATTTTTGTATAAGATATGGGTTGACATTCTTTTTTTAAAATACAGATACTTAATTATTCCAGCACCATTTGTTGAAAGTCTAGCCTTTCTTTATTGGGCTGTCTTTTTCAGAAATGAACAGACCATGTATGTGTGGGTTGACCTATTTCTGTATTGTTTCATTCATCTATTGAGAATCCTTTCCCAGTCTACACTGTTATGATTACTTAATCTGAATCTTGAAATCAAGTCGAATGACTCCTCTGACTTTGTTATTTTAAAACTTGCCTTGGCTATTTTAGTTCTTTTGCTTTTTCTTATAATTTTAGAATCAACTTGTCGATTTCTACTGAAAAATCCTGCTGAGATTTTAATTGGGATTGTGTTGAATTAATAAATTAGTTTCAGGAGAATTAACCCATTAACAATATTGAGCCTTCAAGCTAAAAGCATAATCTCTCTATTTATTTAGTTAGATCTTACTTGATTTTCTTTCACTGATGTTTGTAGCTTTTAGCACACGGATCTAGCATATATTGTGTTATGTGCTAGATCTGTACGCTGAGTATTTCATAGTTTTTAGTGCTTTTGTTTCTTTCTGTATTTCCCCTTTTGTTGCATGTTGACCCTTTATGATAGCAAGTGTTCTAAACACTTACTAGGTTTAGTGTGTTTTTGTAGAGTCCGATGATTTTCTATGTAGATAATCATATTGTTTGTGATTGGAGTTTTATTTCCTTCTCTCAGTCTTTATACCATTTTTTTTTTCTCTTGTCCTAATGGCTGGGTAGGACCACCAGTGTAATATTGAATAAAAGTGGTGATAGTGAATATTCTTTCCTTTTTCATGATCTCAGGATATAAGATGTTATCTGTAAGGTTTTTTTTTTTTTGTTAGTGAGCTTAATCAAATGAAAGGTTCTCTTCTGTTTCTAGTTTTCTGAGAGTTTTTATCCATGAATGGATGTTAATTTTGACAAATGCTTTTTCTGCATTATGATAATCATATAGTTTTCTTCTTTAGTTTATTCATAAGGTAGATTATATTGATTTTTTTCTTTTTTTTAAGCCCCACCCTTAGAATGATTTTCAAACTGATTCAAAAAGGTTGAATCAGCATTGCATTCCTGGGATAAACCCCACACAATCATAATGTTTTTATCCTTTTTATATATTGCTGGATACAATTTGCTAGATTTTGTATAGGCTTTTATGTCTATGTTCATGACAGATATTTGTGTTTTCTTTTTCATATGTCTTTGGTTTTCATATCAGAAATGGTATCTTCATTAAGTGATTGGGCGAGTGTTTCTTCTTATTCCATATTCTTGAAGAGGTTGTATGGAATTAGTCTTAACATCTTCCTAAATGTTGATAGAATTTACTAATGAAGTCATCTGAATTGTAGTTTTGTGTGTTGGAAGCCTTTTTTTTTTTT